>NC_091581.1:4231411-4238911 GCF_042767895.1 Penaeus vannamei | reverse complement strand
CTCTCGCTTCCTCCCTTCCTTATCGTCTCCACCATTTCTCTTCCCTCCTGTCGTCTTGATCCTATTTTCTGCTTTCTCCCTTTCGTCTTACTTCACCCTTCTCCTTCCTCTTCCTCCCTTCCCTGGTCTTACTTCACCTTTCTTCGCCTCGTCTCCTCCCCTCGTCTAACTTCACCCCTTCTCCCTACTGCTTTCGCCAGACTTCACCTCTCTCCCTGTTCCCCTCCCACGTCTTAATCGTCGCTTCTCCCTTTCTCCCCCTTTCTTTCGTTTTATTCGTTTACTCTCTCGTTCCCTTCCCTCCCCTATCTCCCCTCCTCTTCCCTCTATCCTTCCCTCTACCACACTCCCATCCCCCTGCCACACTCCCTCCCCCTTCCACACTCCCCTCCCCCTACTAGTCTCCCTCCCTCCTCCCCCTACTACTCTCCCGTCCCCTCCCCTCCCCTCCCCTCCCCCAAGCCGGCGTTCGTTTATGCTTGCCCACGCGTGTGCCACTAACCCGGACTTGCCCATCGTCGCTGCCCGTGAGCCGAGGGCGGCGAGGACTCCCAGCTGAAGAAACGTGTAAGAGAGGAGTTATTGCGCCGACAAAAAGGGCTGTTAATCGAGGGGCAAAAACCTTATCTCCCATTAGTGACGTCACGAAGTAGGGCTAGGTGGTCGCTGGACGCAGGCAAGCGGGTCGGTCGTTAGGAGGAGGTCGTGGGGGAGGACGAGAGACGGGTCTGGTGCCACGACCTTTGCCTTCGCTTGCGGTGTCGGGTCGGGTGGGGCTGGGGGTAAGGGGGTGGGGGTGGGTTGGTGACTTGGCTAATGGATGAACTTGCATATTTTTGGCCTAATTTTGACGTGAATGTTTGTTTGTTGGTGATATTCGTTGATATTCGTATATGTTGTTCTTTTGTAATGTGAGCCGAGTTCAGCTTGATTTTTTTTTCGTTGCGTTGGTGTTTATTTAGAATCTTGGATTTATTGCAATAGATGAATGCAGTGGCCTCGGTTGACTAAGGCCCTAGCCCCCCCCCCTTCCTCTCTCATCCTTCACCCTTCCTACCCTTTCTCCCTTCCTCCGCCCTCACACTCTCCTCATGCGTCCCCCATCCTTTCTTCCTCCCTCTCTCTTCTTTCCGCCTCCCTCACCCTTTTCTCCCTCGTTCCCCGCCTTTCCCTCACACCTCCTTTCTTTCTCCCTCACCCTTTCCTCCTCCTCCTCCCTTCCCCCAGCCTCTCTTACCCTTACCTACCCTCTTCCCCTTTCTTCCTCCTCCTCCTCCTTCTTCCCTCCCCTTACCTACCCTCTTGCCCTCTCCTCCTCCTCCTCCCTTCTCCCTTCTCCACGCCTCTCTCACCCTTACCTACCCTCTTCCCCTCTCCTCCTCCTCCTGCCTTCCTCCCTCACCCTGTAACCTGCACCCTCCTGTCCCTCGGTGCGCCCTGACAGTGCCGGGTGTGTTCGATGGCGCCCTTGCCTTCTTTGGCCAGCGTAGACGCCCTCGCACCCACCACCTCTCCTTTCCTGCGCGTACACGGACACGTATATGCATCGACGCACCCACGGACACGGACGGAGATTAACGGACGGACGGGAAAGGGGGGGGGGGCGTCGGGCAAGGGTTTGATTATCAGATCAGCTGTTATGTTGTTTTGGCGAATGCGAGTGTGAGTTCTTAGTTTTATTTGTGTTTAGCTATTTATTTCGGTGTTTTCAAGCGTACCTGGTTTGTGTATCTATTGTTATTAGTGTTGTTGTTATTTCTTTACTTATTTATTTGTTTGTTATTTATTATCATGATCATTATTGGTTTGTGTGCTTTTTGTGGGAATGTGTGTGTGTCTATGTGGTTGATTTTACTATCCTTCCCATTAATCTTTAATCCCCTTTCCTTCCCTCACCCTCTTTATCGTCTGCGTCCTTCGTTATCCGTAATTTATATGCTGTAAACGTACGGCGTGATGGCGTGAGGCGGGAAGGGAGGGAAAAAGGGTGTTCATCGTGCGTGGAATTTCGTAGGATTCTCTTTGATTAATAAGGTCAGAGATCTAGATTTAGACGAGGTAAAAGAGGGGGAGAAAGTGGAGGTAGATAGGTAGGTGGATGGCAGTGTAGATAGGTCGATGGATAGTAATTGAGGGAGGGGGGTGAACAGTTGAAGGAGGAAGTAAAGTGAGGGATAGAATGTAAAGTAAGGATATTGATGGAAAGGTCAGTGCTGGTATTTGATTCTTGAAGTTGTTTCTTTACGGATATATTTTTTTTAATTGCTACCTTCGTATTTTTTTCCTGTTCGAAGGTTACGAAGATACTGTTAAATCGTAGTTTCAGGTGGGATGGGCTGAGATTTAAATGATGTAGCGTGGGCGTGATTTTTTCTTCTCTTTCTCGAAATCGCGGTGGTTGCCAGTTGCAATGACGAGTGCAGTTGCGTGGCTTATCGTAGACGCGCATTCTTCTCTCTTTTCCGATATCGCGAGAACTGGAAGTTGCTTTGAAGACAGAACAAAGCGAAAATGAAGTTGCTTTGAAGACAGAACAAAGCGAAAATGAAGTTGCTTTGAAGGTAGAACAAAGCGAAAATGAAGTTGCTTTGAAGACAGAACAAAGCGAAAATGGGCGTGGCTCTGCACCAGGTGTTATTTTGCCGCGACATGCATAGTGTGCAGTGGGCGGCAATCGGAATGTGCGTAGTCAGGGCGCACGTACGGCACAGGTGGCAGGTATTCTCGGGGCCGGACCTTGGCCTTGGTGCCTCCTCGGGCGACGGGGCACTGTCTCCGTCGTGCCATCTGATCTGGGTAAAGCCCTCGATTCCCATACCCAGCACATGGGGGACGCTCGGGATTCCGGGAGGGGGGGGAGGCACTGGCGGTGTACTGCGACGGGTTGGAACCCGAGACGTGTATGTGTCTGCTGGTGAAGTGACCGAAGGGATGGAGGAGGAGGAAGAGGAGGAAGAGGAGGAAGAGGAGGAGGAGGAGGAAGAGGAAAAGGAGAAAGAGAAAGAAAAGGGGTAGGCAGGGAAATTGAATAAGATCATAAGGCATAACCGCATTCGAAGCCGGTCTCTCTGTATTCATAACCGCGTGTGTTCGTACGTCCATGGAATTCCTCCCTTTGCTCTAAACCAAAATACGCAAGAGAGAGGCCGAAATGCGCGGAAATCCCTACGCAGGAGAACCCGCTTGGCAGCAGTCGTATTTACCCCCGCGGGATTGCGTTACGCGATCGTATATTTCTTCAGTTGCACGGCCAAGGTCGAGGCGGGGCTGGCGATCGGGTCGGGTGGGGCGGAGGAAGGGGGTGGGAGAGAGGAATTGGAGGTGGGGGATGGTCTGGGGAGTGAAGAATGGGGGGTGGGGGTCTAGGGAGTGAGGTATGGGGGGTGGGGGGATCGGATGGGGTGGGAGTGAGGAATTGGGGTGGGGGTGGGGGGGTTAGGGAGTGAGGTATGGGGGCTGGGAGGATCGGATGGGCTGCGAGTGAGGAATTGGGGTTGGGAGGGGGGCTAGGGAGTGAGGTATGGGGGCTGGGGGGAGCGGATGGGCTGGGAGTGAGGGATAGGGGGGCAGGGGTGGGGGGCTAGGGAACTTACGTCATTCTCCCTTAGGCAGGAGAGGGTGATGGGAGACCAAGTAAATCACACTTGAACTCCCACCGTAAACCCCCCCTCGAGGCTGTGTGCCAAGAAGGGAAGGGAAGGAGCGCGGGGCATGGGGCACGGGGTATACTCCTTATGCAGAGGTTCAGGAAGGACTGATTCATCTAATTGGAAATATAATAAGAAAGTAATATTACATTTTAAATTGTAATAGTAATGATGGTAGTAAGGCTAATTGCATTACCATTGTCATCACTTTTACGACAAATACTACTGTCAATACGATTACTGTTATAGTTGTAATCGTATTAACAGTAGTATTTGTAATAACAGTTAGTATTAGTCGTATGTCTTTTTTTTTTTTTCTTTTTTTGAATTGCACAAATTACCAGTACTTGGGGGAAGAATTCAAGGAATTCTCAAGTGGCCGGATTTTTTATTTTTTAGTAGAGTACTATGGTTGGTATTAATGCGAGAGCGCGGAGGGAAGGGGTTTAAAGTGGAGTGGTTGCGGAGTGTGTGTGGTAAGGTGAAAGGCCCCTTGCCCCACCTCTGCTGTACTCCCATTCCGCTCCCTCGCCAGGCCTTCCCCTCCCTCCTCCTCTCTCTTTTTTTTCTCCCACTCCCTACTCGTTTCTCTTCCACTCTCTCGCCATTCCTATCCCACTCCCTCTCCATTCCTATCCCACTCCCTCTCCCTTCCCCTCCCACTCCCACTCCCTCCCCCTTCCCACTCCCTCCCCCTTCCCACTCCTTTCCCCTTCCCACTCCCACTCCCTCCCCCTTCCCTCCCACTCCCTCCCCTTCCCACTCCCTCCCTCTTCCCCTTCCCACTCCCTCCCTCTTCCCCTTCCCACTCCCTCCCCCTTCACCTTCACCTGCCCACTCCCACTCCCACTCCCTCCCCCTCACACCCCTTTCCTCTCCCCGTACTCAGTTTCGGCCGTATGTGGGTGCGTATCGGCGCGCCCGGTCATCCGAGCTGTAGAAATGAGGGCGGCGTGTGAGGTCCAGCAGAGTCGGATCCGCCAGCCGAGTCTCGGGTGTCAGGAGGACGAGGGGGGTGCGGGGGTGGGGGGTGTCATGCTGTCATTCGGGCGATCGCCTCCCCTCGGGGTCGTCGGCACGTCATCAGCGCGATCCACATTCGGGTATCGTGTGGGGAGGGGGAGGGAGGGGGTTCAAGCGTGCGAAATGGGGATCTTGCTCTTCTTAATCCCAGAAGGGCAGTTACTTTCTCCTCTCTCTCTCTCTCTCTCTCTCTCTCTCTCTCTCTCTCTCTCTCTCTCTCTCTCTCTCTCTCTCTCTCTCTCTCTCTCTCTCTCTCTCTCTCTCTCAATATATATATATATATATATATATCTGTGTGTATGCGTATGTGTGTGAATATATGTAAATTATACACACACGCACACGCACACACACACACACACACACACACACACACACACACACACACACACACACACACACACACACACACACACACACACACACACACACACACACAGAGAGAGAGAGAGAGAGAGAGAGAGAGAGAGAGAGAGAGAGTGAGAGTGAGAGTGAGAGTGAGAGTGAGAGTGAGAGTGAGAGTGAGAGTGAGAGTGAGAGTGAGACAGAGACAGAGACAGAGACAGAGACAGAGACAGAGACAGAGACAGAGACAGAGACAGAGACAGAGACAGAGACAGAGACAGAGACAGAGACAGAGACAGAGACAGAGACAGAGACAGAGACAGAGACAGAGACAGAGACAGAGACAGAGAGAGAGACAGAGAGAGAGAGAGAGAGAGAGGGAGAGAGAGAGAGAGAGAGAGAGAGAGAGAGAGAGAGAGAGAGAGAGAGAGAGAGAGAGAGAGAGAGGGAGGGCGATAAGAAAGGGAGGCTGGGTGCTGCGGAGTGAGAAGTGTAGGTGCGGGTTACAGTGTCTGTGAGAGCGGAGGCAGGATGCTTACCGAGGCCTTGGCGCAGCGGTATTAAAGGTAGATGAAAAGCGCGCAGTAAGGAGGTACACACGCGGGGAGAGGTATTATGCAGGGAGGCGTTTGGGACACCTCCTTTTGCCCTCTCCCCTCTCCTGTTGTTCTTCCCGTCCCCCACTCTCCTCCTCCCTTCCTTCCCCTGTCATCTCCTCTCCTCCTCCTCTCCTCCTACTCGTACTCCTCTCCTCTCCTCCCCTACTACTCCTACTCCTCTCCTTCTCCCCTCCAACTCCTCCCCTCCTACTCTTCTCCTCCCCTCCCCTTACTCCCGTCCGCCACTCCCCTCCGACTCCTCTCCCCCTCTTACTCCCGTCCCCCATCTGTCTGGCTTACTCACGCGCGGGAGCGTACACCACGTGCTCGCAGGGAGGGGGTGTGGGACGGGGGGGGGGGGGGAAGCGTGTTGCTCCTCCTGCTTCTTTTTCTTCCACCGAAAACCACGAAGCTTTCGAGAGCGACTGTTTGTGTTGAGAGTGAAAAATGCTGGCCTTGGATTCTTCTCCCTTGGTGTTTATTTGGGTGGTTTACAGGCGACGTTCAAAAAGGCGTGACTGGCACTTCATATTGTTCTATTTATCGGGGTCCACGGTAGGCCTGGGAGGGGGTTACCACATCGTCAAATTATTGGGAAACTTCAAGTCGATGCTGGCCGAACAGAGGGCCGTTTTGGCCTTCCTGTTGCCAAGGGACTCGGGAGTGTGTGTATTCCTCTGCCGCTTTTCCCTTCTCCTCTCATTCTTTTTTTTATTCACGTATTTTTCCCTCCGTTTTCAACGCTTTTTTCTCTTTATTTTCTCAGCATATCTTCGCCCCTATTTTTTTCACTTTTTTATTTTCACTTCCCCCCTCTTTTTTTCTCTCTCTCTTTCTCTTTCTCTCTCTCTCTCTCTCTCTCTCTCTCTCTCTCTCTCTCTCTCTCTCTCTCTCTCTCTCTCTCTCTTTCTTTCTTTCTCTTTCCCTCTCGTTCTCTATTTTCTCTCTCTCATTCTCTTTCCCTCTTTCTTTCTCTTTCCCTTTCTCTTTCTCTTTCCCTCTCTCTCCCTCTCCCTCTCTCCTCTTTCTCGGTCTCTCTCCGTCTCTCTCCCTCCCCCTCTCGGTCTCTCTCCGTCCCTCCCCCCTTTCGGTCTCTGTCCCTCCCTCCCTCCCTCCCCCCCCCTCTCGGTCGGTCTTTAAATTATCGCACAGTTTTCAATGCGTAGAGTTCTCACATTCACAAGGGTTTAAATAAGCTGTTCGACTTAGACGCCCCCTTGAAATTACGAATTTGGTAGCTGAGAGTCCCGTTCAGACCACGAACCCAAGCATGGGAATCAAGCTGGGTTTGTTTACATCATCGGGTCCCATAATGACTCACGCCCGCCTTATCGTTCTGGCCGTGAGGTCGAGTACACCGTCTGAATCACCCACGACTGCACGTGCTTTGGTCGCCAGGGTATTGTAGTACTTGTTGTCCTCCCTCCGCCCTTTCTCCACGTTTAAGACCTTGTGTAGTACGTCTTATCTCACCCACTGTGCTTTGTTTATATCCTATTTGGTTTTTGTTTCTTCTTTCTTTTCTTTTCTTTTCTTTCCACGTCTCGCCCTGTCTCTCTGCATTTAGTGTCCTTGGCAGCGGCGCCCTAATCCTGCATCACACAAGGGGTGACCTCACCGAGACAATTTTGCAATGAAGACGCGGTTATCATGGAAACAATTTGGGAGTATCTTCTAAACAGAAAAGAGGAGACAAAGAGTTCATGTTTTTCTCCCCCATAATTTTAGTAATGACCGATAAGAAGCGCGGGTTCAGTGTGGTTATCTCGGTCTGTTTGTGGCCATCAGCACGTGCTCAGGATGTAGTATCCTCTTGCCCTTTCGTGCCCCCTAGGGATGCTGGTCCTTATTTTAAGAACAAAAAATAGGGACAGGAGACAGGATTC
>NC_091581.1:4211411-4226411 GCF_042767895.1 Penaeus vannamei | reverse complement strand
CTCGCTCTCGTTCGCTTTCGGTCTCTCTCTCCCTCCCTCCCTCCCTCCCTCCCTCCCTCCCTCCCTCCCTCCCTCCCTCCCTCTCTCTCCCTTTCTCTCTCCCTCTCTCTCTCTCCCCTTCTCTCCCTCTCCCTCTCTCTCTCTCCCTCTCCCTCTCCCTTTTTCTCTCTCTCCCTTTTTCTCTCTCTCCCTCCCCCTCTCCCTCTCTCTCCCTCTCTCTCAGGTATCTATAAGGAGAGTCCGGGGTGTTTGGGAGGAGGAGGAATAGGGGGAAAGGAAGAACAGGAAGAGGAAGGAGGGGGAGGAAGAATGAGTGGAAAGGAGGAGGAGGAGGAGGAGGAGTAAGGAAAAGGGGGACCTGGCGACGTGGCAGGATATCAAGGACAGGTGGTCACACTCCACCAACTGCCGCAGCTGCTCGGAATCACGTCTTCCATACTCATTTCCTCGGGTAGGATGTTCGACGGAGCATTAAAGCGTTGTTTACACTCGAGATGCAGCGACTGGAGGGGAAAAAATCTCCCTTTTGCCTTAATCGCAGGGGAAATAAGCACCAGCGCGAAGGCCAGGTAAATCCGTGGTTATGCCGGGGCGATTTTCCGTGCAACACCGCGAATAAAGCGGGGAGGGTAAGTGGCGGTACACGGCAGTCTCGGTTTCCTTCCGCTGACCACCTTCACCAAGAGCGAACCACGTGCCCGCAATTACCCCTCCTCCCCCCCTGTCCCTCCCTCTCCCTCTCTCCTCCTCGCCCCCTCTCCTCGACCCCCACGCGCACATCCTGGCCACACCTGCCTCCTCTTCCCCCCCGTCCCCCCTTTTCATAACACGTGCCCTCCCTTTCTCCCCCCTACTCCCCCTTTCCCCCTCCGCCACCCGTGTTTCCTGTTCGTTATATGGTGCTGCCTAATCCTTTGTCTTGTAGTTTGTCCCCTTTTTTTTTTTTGCTTCAGAGAAAAGTCGTCTTTATCGCCAGCTTTCTTGTTGCATCATCTTAGCAAGAACTCCACCCATCACGCCCCCGCTTCTTGCACTTCTCCGGCCTCCTCTGCGTTGCCTGCCAGACTCCTGCTTCCCTTTCGGTCCTCCCTCGCCGCACCTGATCTGCGCATTGCCCTTTGTATAGCACTGGGGCGGGTGGCGGCGGCGGCGGCGGCGGTCCACTCCCAAGGCTCGTTTCTCGGCCCTCTGTGGGTGTTACCTGTTTCCTCCTCGGGTTTGGTTGGGCTCTCTCTTCTCGCTGGGAAGTTGTTTTGGTCTCTCTCTCTCTCTCTCTCTGTCTGTCTGTTTGTCTCTCTCTCTCTCTCTCTCTCTCTCTCTCTCTCTCTCTCTCTCTCTCTCTCTCTCTCTCTCTCTCACTCTCTCTCTCTCTCTCTCTCTCTCTCTCTCTCTCTCTCTCTCTCTCTCTCTCTCTCTCTCGTCTTTTATCGTAATGATGATTGAATTTATTGAATTACTTTTCTTATCACATAACAGCGGTGATGTGAATACTTAGCTCTTTTGTACATTTCATTTTCTTCGTCAGTTATTGGAATTAAAAGTTTTTATTTATATATTACAATTCATTACCTTCCCATTCAGCATTCTCATTCTCCCTCCACTTTCTCGCTCTTGTCGTTCCTTCTGTGTTTCTTCTTTCCACTCCTTCATCCATTTATCTTCGACTCGTCTGCTTCCTCGTAAGATCCGGTCTGTCCAGACGCGTCTAAGTATAGAATCCTCGAGCAAGTGACCCCTCCCTCCCCTGCCGTGCCTCCTCTGTCCTGCCCCCCTGCCCTGCCTCCCCTATGCACTCTCTCTCCTGCCCACCCTCACCTGCCCTTCCCCCCTGGCCTCCCTTACCTGTCCTCTCTCTCCTGCCCTCCCTTCCCTGCCCTCCTCCCCCTGTCCTATCTCTCCTCCCCCATGCACTCTCTCTCCTGCCCTGCCTCACCTGACCTCCCCCCCTGCCCTATCTCTCATGTCCTCCCTCACCTGCCTTCTCTCTCCTGCCCTCCCTCACCTGCCTTTTATTGGCGCAGAAGGTGCTTTGGAATCAACGTATGCGAAAGGAGTAAGACTCTTGAGGAGGGAGTTTGCCTCTTTCTCGAGAGTCGGAAGGATGCGGCTCCCTCTGAAGGAGAAGCGGCGAGATTCGGAAGCGGGAGGCAAGTGGTCCTCTTGAGACGGGGACGGCGGGGAATCGCAGACGAATTTTGAGGAAGCCCGTTTCTGCTCAGAACCTTTTCTTAGGAGGAAATGGTGGAAGGAAATGATGGGGGACGGGGACGGGGGTTGTCGCTTATCTCTCCTTTTCTTTCGTCTCCTCTTCTTCCCTTTTTCTCTCTCTACCTCCCTCGGTCTTTGCCTCCTCCAGCGTAGGGTCATCTCCCTCGCAGATAGACCCTCGCCTGGTGGTTTACGGCTCTCCTCCACTCGCTTGCTCTTTGTGTCTTTGTCGCCAGGAACCCCACCGGCTCCTTCTGTTATTCCAAAAGGGATCTTACTTGCCGGTTTTCTGTTTATTTCCAAAGGGATCTAACTTGCAGATTTTCTGTTTATTTCAAAAGGGATCTAACGTTGATTTTCTTGTTATTTCAAAAGGGATCTTACTTGCTGATTTTCTTCTTATTTCATAAGGGAACTAGCTTGTTGCTTCTTTTTTCAAAGGCGAACTAACTTACTGCTTCTCTTATTTCAAAAGGAAACCAACTTGTTTCTTCTTAATATCTCAAAAGGGAACCAACTTGCTGCTTCCTTCATTATTTCAAAAGGAATCTAACTACATGTTTATCTTGTCGCTTCAAAAGGGATCTAACTGGCTAATTATCCTATTAGTTAAAAGAAATGTAATTGCTGAAATTCTTGTTATTTCAAAAGGGATCTAACTGGCTGTTCATATTGTCGCTTCAATAGGGATCTAATTGGCTAATTATCCTATTAGTTTTAAAAAATGCAATTGCTGAAACTCTTGTTATTTCAAAAGGGATCTAACTAGCCGTTCATCTTGTCGTTTCAATAGGGACTAAACTTGCCGCAGCGTCTCAGCTTATCTAGCGAGAGGAAGCGGAGGGGAAAAAAAACGCCGCCATTGAATACTAAAACGCATCTCGCCTCAGCTGACTGACGTGTGGCGCCATCCTTCGCGCGTCGGGATTAATAAGCATACAGTAGGCGTCGCCCCCAATTAAAAGTTCAGATAAAAGCGAGTGTGGCAATTTCCCGCCCGCTTTTTTTCTTTTTTCTTTTTTTCTTTTTCTTTTTCTTTTTTTTTTGTGCGAGGGAGATACCTGAGAGGGTGACGTCACGGGGGGATATCAATGAGAGAGAGAGAGAGAGACATAGAGAGACAGATAGATAGATGGACAGGCAGATAGATAGACAGGCAGGTAGATAAGGTAGATAGATGGATAGATAGATAGACAGATAGATAGACAGATAGACAAATAGATAAATAGACAGACAGACAGGCACAGAAATACAGAGAAAAGAGAGAGAGAGAGAGAGAGAGAGAGAGAGAGAGAGAGAGAGAGAGAGAGAGAGACAGAAACAGAGAGAGAGAAAAGAGAAAGTTCGAGGCAATAAAAGAGAGTTAGAGGCCATGAGTAAAGGAAACCCGACACCGCCTTCCTCATTGTGTTTATTAGCGCAGTTGTGGGAGTCGCCAAGGAGTGGGCGTGGCGTCGGGATGGGGAGGGCGTGCCTTGTCCATCTCCCGAACGAGGTTTTACGTTCTGTTGTTGATCAAGGGATGAGATTTAGTTTTAATTCCATTTGTTATGATGGGTATTCTTTGCTGTGGCGTAGGTCATGGGGGAGGGAGGAGGTCACTGTATGACGATTTATTTTTTAGCTAAATGGGCGTGTGTATTGACGTAGATAATGTATAGATATAGGTGGTTCTGTTTTATATTTTCGTTTATGCATATTTACACATTTACGTCTAATCGTATTCATTTTACCGCTTGTTATATATACTTATTTGTCCTCCGCTTCATCGTCTTCTCTACCCCCTTCCCCCTCTTCCCCCCTGGACAATCTCTGGTCTTCCCCCCTTCCCCTCCCTGGACACGGACAATCTCTTTGGTCTCTCCCCCATCCCCCCTCCTTCTGTAGTGATTCATGTAGCGTTCCTCGATCGGCGCCACGGCGAGAGACCGGACGCGCTGCATAATGGGCGAGAAATGTCCGGTCCGAGGAAGTCCACGGTCCCGCGAGTGAGAGCTGTGGACGGTCTCGGTCCGGTCGCTTCGGTCAGTTCAAAAAAAAAAAGGAAAAAAAGAGAGGAGGTCCCCGTCCGCCGCGGTCTCTGAGCTGGCTGAATGGCTGGTGCGTCATTACTGATTCGTTACTCGTGCAGAGGATAATAGAGATGGATGTGTGTGTGTGTGTGTGTGTCTGCGTCTGTTTGTCTGTGTTTCTGTCTGTGTGCGTGTGTGTGTGTGTGTTTGTCTGTCCGTGTGTATGTGCGTGTGTGTCTGTTTCTGTCTGTGCGTGTGTGTGTCTGTTTCTGTCTGTGCGTGTGTGTGTCTGTGCATGTGTATGTGTATATTTAGGTGAGGGGTTGTGCGTGTGTGTGTGTGTGTGTCTGTCTGTCTGTCTGTCCGTGTGTCCGCGTGCGTGTGTGTGTGTATTTTTAGGCGAGGGGTTGTCATGGCGTTTGCAAGGATTATATCTCGGCGTGATGCCACCATACCACACCGCGCACCGATGAGGAGTTGTAGTGACGGCGATGGTGCGCTATCACGGTCACTCATGTCCCGCCGCGCGCTCCGCCAAGCAGGATAGGGTTATCTGTGGCGGGGCCGCTCTCGGACGCCACCGGCTGGGCGTGTGGCTCGAAGGGGTCGGGGTAGGCTCCTGAGGGCGGGGTCAGACGGATCGGTTTCTCGTTGTTTGGCGTGGAAGTTGTGTAGATTTGATTTTCTCTATCCAATCTATCTGATATGTAAGTCTCTCTCGCTCTCTCTCTGTCTGTCTGTCTCTCTCGCTCTCTGTCTGTCTCTCTCTCTCTCTCTCTCTCTCTCTCTCTCTCTCTCTCTCTTTCTCTTTCTCTTTCTCTTTCTCTTTCTCTTTCTCTTTCTCTTTCTCTTCTCTCTCTCTTTCTCTTCTCTCTCCCTCTTTCTCTTCTCTCTCTCTCTCTTTCTTCTCTCTCTCTCTCTCTCTCTCTCTCTCTCTCTCTCTCTCTCTCTCTCTCTCTCTCTCTCTCTCTCTCTCTCTCTCTCATACATGCATTTCCTTTCCATTCATCGTTTTTTCCTTCTCTGTATCCTCCCTCCATACATCCTTTGCCTCTCCCTCCCCCCTCCGTCTCTTCCTCCCCCCCCTCAAACCTTCTCCAGTCGGGAGTACCTTTATATCCGTAGGAAATACCAAACATATGTCAACGTGGCATTACGCTCGTGGTCCTGGGCCTAATTGCCTCGTCGGTCGGGGATAGTGAATGCCCGCGCCATAGGTCAGGTTCCGAATGCCACGAAGGAGCAGCGGGGGAATTAGCGCAGTGCGACGGGTCTTTGCGGAAGGTCGAGGCTGGTTCGGGGACCTTAATAGGGGGACCTTAATAGGGGGACCTTAATAGAGGGGACCTTAATAGGGGGGACCTTAATAGGGGGTCTTAAAAGGGGGGATCTGCCTCCGAGAGAAAGGTCTTCGTGGTTTAAACATGTCTTGTGGTTTAAGAGGGAGTTGATGTTTTTTTTTCGATGTTTGTTTGGGATGTTCGTTGCATGGTTGTGTGTGTGTGAGTGTGTGTGTGTGTGTGTGTGTGTGTGTGTGCGTGCGTGTGTGCGTGTTTGTGTTTGCGTCTTCGTTTTCGCAATATCCGCATGTCCCAGATTAGAAGAAACCCTTTTCGTGCGAATATTATGCGAACGATCAATGAAATTTTGGTTTTGCTGATAAGTTTTTTTTTTTTTTTTGCTTTCATTAGGAGGGCGTCCGTGTCCATTGGTCTGTTGTTATTCATTACCCTCTCATTCAAATTGTTTTTAAGTTACATCACGTCCACTCGCAGTCACCAATAACACGAGGGTTTGTACCGTGCGTCACACCTGGGCACTCCCATTATCTACCGGATGGCGCCACCGGGTAGCTGCCATAACAAGGTGTCGGAGGCTGGGTATGGGGGGGCCAGGAGGGGGTAGGTAGGGGGGTTAGAGGTGGGTTGGGGTGGATAAGGGGGTTAGAGGAGGGGGAGGTGGGGTTGGGGTGCGTAAGGGGGTTAGAGGTGGGTTGGGGTGGGTAAGGGGGTTAAAGGAAGGGGAGAGGTTGTGTACTGAGCAGGGTAGGGGCCAGAAGATGGGTGTCCGTTGAGGGGTGGGAAGGGGGGTTAGAGAAGGGGGAGCTGGGTTTGAGTGGGTGGGGGGCAGAGGTGGGTTGGGCTGGGTAGGGACCAGAGGATGGGGGAGGTTGGCTGGGATGGGTAGGGACCAGAGGAGGGGTATCTGCTAGGGTGGGTTGGGAGAGGTAGTGTGTCGTGTGTTTGGATGGTGAAGGGGGGAAGTGGGGGTAGAGGGTGGAGGAGGGGAAGGGGGGAGGAATGTATACAGGGGCTGCTAATTGCGTTTTCTTCTTCGCACAGTTGTTCTTCTGAATGGCTTGTTTGGAACATCCTGTGTGTGTCCTGTTGTTGATGAGTATGTGTCTTGTTTGTGCGTTTGTGAGGGGGAGGCTTGTTTGTTTGTTTGTTTTCTTAGTGTTGTGAGCTGTTTGTTGCTGTACAAAGAAGTGTTTTTGTTTACTAATTGATTTTTGATATGCGGTGTTGTTGAATGCATTACTTACAGTGTTCTGAAACGCATGCAGATTGGCGAAGGAATATAATGCTCATGCTCTTCATTTTTTAAAAATATGTTTACTCTTCGGTTCTCATTTTATATAGTATTTTTTTTTCGTTTTTTATCTTGCTTTTCGTCTCCTGCAGTTTGGTGTATTGAGTATAATTTTCGGGCTCTTCATTCTTTAAAAATATGTTTACTCTTCGGCTCTCATTTTATATAATATTTTATATAAAATATTATATAATTATATAATATCTCTTACGCTCTCCTTTTATATAGTTTTTATTTTTTTATTTTTTTTTTATGTTGTTCGTCTCCTTCCCTCATCGATATTCGTCCCCGCGCCCTAATTCGATTCACCCTCCATCCATTTCCTCTTCCCCGGCGGCCAGAAAATGGGATATTTCCTCACGTTCAGTCGTTGCTTCCACCTGTGTTCCCCCCGGTGCTTGGAATTCACTCGCACCTCGGGTTATAAGGCGGCTTTTTGTTTGATGCGGCTCGTGTTGGTTTGTTGTTGTTGTTGCTTTGTAATTTCCCTTTTTATCCCCTTTTTTGTGTTTGTTTTCGGTGTGTTTCCTAATGTATGTATGTATCTGTGTGTGTATTTAGTGTCCACACACGTACCCACATACACACACACACGTACCCCCCCCCCCCCCACACACACACACACACACAGAGAGGAGGGAGAGGGAGAGATAGAGAGAGATAGAAATTGAGAGAAAATGAATAAGTGAGTGAGTGTCATTTTCTGTTGAGCGTGACGTTTATCCGTGACAGCACGTGACCTTGCAGCCTCAATTGCGTTTGAAGCTTCTAGTTGCTCCATACTAGGCTTCAGTGAAGTATGAATTGACCGTGAATTATTTTAAAGTTTTCTGGCTATTATTAATGACTCTCTTTCTTTCTCTCTCAGTATCTCTTTCTCTTTCTCGGTATCTCTCTCTCTCCCTCCCTCCCTCTCTCTCCTTCCCCTACCACTCCTCTCCCTCCCTCCCTCCCTCCCTATCCCCTTCTCTCCTTCCCCTACCCCTCCTCTCCCTCCTTCCCCTACCCCATCGCACTCCACAGATCTTCCGCAGTTGCATCGTAAATACTGTTGCGTAAGAAGCCGCATGACGTATCTCGCACCTTCCCTGCCACGGTCTGTGCCACGCCTTGTTCTGCCCGGGGAGTTGTTCTTGCGTGCTGTTCTCTTGTGTTCTTGTCACGTGGGGGTTGTTCTTACGTGCTGTTCTCTTGTGTTCTTGTCACGTGGGAGTTGTTCTTACGTGCTGTTCTCCTGTGTTCTTGTCACGTGGTAGTTGTTCATACGTGCTGTTCTCTTGTGTTTTTGTCACGAGGGAGTTGTTCTTACGTGCTGTTCTCTTGTGTTCTTGTCACGTGGGAGTTGTTCTTACGTGCTGTTCTCTTGTGTTTTTGTCACGAGGGAGTTGTTCTTACGTGCTGTTCTCCTGTGTTCTTGTCACGTGGTAGTTGTTCATACGTGCTGTTCTCTTGTGTTTTTGTCACGAGGGAGTTGTGTTTACGTGCTGTTCTCTTGTGTTCTTGTCACGTGGATGGTGTTATGTGCTGTTCTCCTGTGTTCTTGTCACGTGGGAGTTGTTCTTCCGTGCTGTTCTCCTGTGTTCTTGTCACGTGTTCTTTCCTGCGCCGCGTCGCCTTGGGTACTGTTCCCCCGTCTCGTTCGTTGGGGTTTCGAAGGGCTTTGGTGGGCGGTGAAGGGCGTCGGGAGCCGAGGGGCGGTAGTGAGGGGGGCTGTATGGATCTGACAGACCTTGATGAGAGAGAGAGAGAGAGAGAGAGAGAGAGAGAGAGAGAGAGAGAGAGAAGGGGGGGGGAGAGGGAGAGGGAGAGGGGGGGGGAGAGGGAGAGAGAGAGAGAGAAAGGAGAAAGGTCAAGGATTAGGAAAAACGTAGAGTGGAAAAGCGGGTTGCTAGAGTGGACAGCGGTTATATAGTCTAAATGATAATTTTCCACTTGATTTTCCTTGTGGCATTTTGAAGAAATAACGCCGATTTGGGTATCCATCCTTCATGAATTATTATTATTATTATTCAGATTTCTTCATTTATAGATTTAATCGTACGAATGAAGAAGCAAAGAGAACGCTGAGCCCCCCCACCCCACCCCCCTTTATTATTTTTTTTACTAGGATTAAAATTTGACCTTTGCACTTTCAACTTCGCACGCCCTCTGCCGGGTCCTGTTCTCGTACGAATAACAGGCCGCCCTGACGAAACACACGCACCAACTCACGAAGGGGGGGAAGGCGGCGGGGAGAAACGCCCGGTAGGATTCCCGAGCAAGTGATAAGGCGCGGGCGGTATGTGTTAATGAAGCAGATGGAGCTGTTAACAAGCGGCGGGGTGTTTGGGCTGTGGGCGGGCAGGTGAGGAAGCGGGCGGGTTGGGTATACTTGACACCGCCCCCGTCAGGGAGTTTGGTACCTCTTCGCTGCCCTCTCTTACGCTCTTTCCTCTCCTCCGTGTCTCTTCTCTTCTCTTTTTTCGCCTTACCTTCCCTTTCCTTCCCCTTATTTCTTCCCTTCTCCCCACACTCCCCTTCCCTCCCCTCTCCTGCCCTTCCCTTCCTTCTCTCCTTCTCCCCACTATCCCCTTCCCTTCCCCTCCCCTCCCATCTCCTCCCCTTCCCTTCCTTCTTCCCTTCTCCCCTCCACTCTCCTCCCCTCCCCTCCCTTCACATGTTACCAAGTGATGTGGAGGGTGGAGCTGTATCTGTTTTATTTCTTTATTTGTAGATTGACTTCGTTATTTATTTAGTTAGTGTTAATGAGAATGGGTTGTAGCCTCCCCTCCCCCCCTTAGTGTTGATGTGGATGGGGGTGTAGCCTCACCTCACCCCCACCCCCTCCACCCTTAGTGTTGATGTGGATGGGGGTGTAGCCTCACCTCCCCCCTCCCCCCCTTTTTTAGTTTTGATCAGAATCTTAAGTGGATAAATATCCTGTCAACGGCCTATGCCACAGGAAGCGACGAATCCCAATCAGCGTTAATGAGGGGGGCGATGCATGTACAATGACGCCTCCCCCAGCCATTGAAACGGAGGAAAGGAGGAGAAAATCATCTAACGGGTCGGGAAGGGCGTGCGGGGTGGTGGGTGGGGGTGTGGGGGGGGAGGAATCCTTGAGGAAGGGGTGTCCTTGCTTTGTTGTGCCGTCAGCGCCGTCGTCGTCGTCAGGAGGGCGGAAATGCATTGCAGATTCCGTGTGTGTTTCTGGGAGATTGGAGTAATGGCCGGATGTCCCCTGGTCGGGCGTTGTTTGTTTTGGTGGTGGTGGTGTGTTTTTGTTTTTCTGTCATTGGCTTGTTTTGATTGCGGTTTTGTTATCCGATAAGGGTTTTTTTGGTGTATTTTGCTGCGTGATTCTTTTTTTTTTTATGTGGATGATATGTATATTTTGTGTTTGTTTTGGTGGTGGTGTTTTTTTTCTGTCATTGGCTTGTTTTGATTGCGGTTTTGTTATCCGATAAGGTCTTTTTTTGTGTATTTTGCTGCGTGATTTTGTTTTTGTGGATAATATATATATATTTTTTTTTCCTTTTTTTCTTTTTTTCCTTTTCTTCTTCTTCTTCTTCTTCTTCTTCTTCTTCTTCTTCTTCTTCTTCTTCTTCTTCTTCTTCTTCTTTTTCTTCGTCGTCTCCTTCTTCTTTTTCTTTCTTTCTTCTTCGTATTCTTCTTCGTCTTCGTCTTCTTCGTCTTCGTCTTCTTCTTCTTCTTCTTCTTCTTCTTCGTCTTCTTCCTGGTTATTTTATAGTTATTAGTATCTCTGTTTGTAGAGGGTGATGTCTATATTTTCGTTTGTTGTTTTATGATCTTTCGCCATGTCGTTGGAGGAGGAGGAGGAGGAGGAGGAGGAGGAGGAGGAGGAGGAGGAGGAGGAGGAGGAGGAGGAGGAGGAGGAGGAGGAGGAGGAGGAGATGGAAGAGGAGGAGGGAGGAGGAAGGAGTAGGAGGAGGAGGAGGAGGAGGAGGAGGAGGAGGAGGAGGCGGCGGCGGCTTGGGGTCGTGACGCACACTCGCTTTGCCCAAGATTCGAGGCGAGACGTGACGTAGAGGGCTGAGAAATCCTGTGATAACGACTTCTAAACGGCGGGTGTGATGATACTCCGTGGCGTGGAGAAGGCGCCAGTTCCTCGCACCGTATCGCTTTCGCCTTCTCGGGGTTTTGTTTTTGTTTTCTTGTGTTTCTTTTTTCTTTCTTTCTTTCTCTCTTTCTTTCTTTTTCTTTTTTTTCTCTCTTTTCTCTTTTCTCTTTTTTCTTTCTTTCTTTCTTTCTCTTTCTTTTCTCTTTGCTTTCTTTTCTTTCATTTTTTTCCTTTTGTCTCTTTTCTCTCTTTTCTCTTTCTCTCTCTCTCTCTCTCTCTCTCTCTCTCTCTCTCTCTCTCTCTCTCTCTCTCTCTCTCTCTCTCTCTCTCTCTCTCTCAATTTCTCTCTCAATTTCTCTCTCAATTTCTCTCTCAATTTCTCTCTCAATTTCTCTCTCTCCCTCGCTCTCTCTCTCTCTCTCTCTCTCATTTCTCTCCCTCTGGTGTTTAACATTACCTTCCCATGCCCTTTTCTCCGCTACTTTCGTCGTCTCCTTATCTCCCCAATAAAGCATGGGGATAGAGTGCCAGGCTGCCCCCAGTGCCACGTGGAGCGAGAGTTAGGAGACGTAGACACAAGCGTAAAAAACCTTATTATCATTTTTATTGTAGTTGGTGTCAGATCTCTGGATACTTCATCGCTCTTACTGCCAGGACAATTTTCTACTTAATTTTCTGTTTGAATGTTTTTTTTATATATATATATATCGTCATGTCTTTTTTTTATGCACATGATAATTTTATTGTTAGTGCTGTTGTTGTGGTTAGTATTTTAGAGTAGAATGCGTGTTATTTTTTTTACGCTGGGACGTCATTTTGGTTGGTTTTGTTGTCTTATTTAGATATAACAATGAGGATTTGTAGTTGTTTGGTGCAGCGTTTTCTTCGTTTATGTGTTGTTACCTCTTTGTGTGCGTCTATCCGTCCGTTTCGAGGGTGCATGAGAGAGAGAGAGAGAGAGAGAGAGAGAGAGAGAGAAGAGAGAGAATGAGAGTGAGAGAGAAGAAGAAGAAGAGAGAGAGAGAGAGAGAGAGAGAGAGAGAGAGAGAGAGAGAGAGATGAAGTGGGGGAGAGAAGTGAGAAAACACCCGACTAGATCCACCCTCTGTTCACAGACTGAGGATGCTTCACATCGGATTGTGTTTGCTGCAGAGCCCCGAGAGGCGTCCGTGATGGCAGGATATTTCTATCATTGTTGCAGCCTGAGCCGGTTTAGGTCTAAATATAATCCATTACTTTATACTGTTGATCGCTCTCTCTCGCTGGCCCCCCATGGCACGGGCGATGCCAACTGGGTAAAAAAACGGACGATGTTCCCCTCCTCGACCCTCGGGAACGTACACCAAGACTTTACAAATAGCGCGTCTAGCAGGTCTTTCACGTTCGTCTTGGACTGGGCTCGTACGTTCTTGGATATATTCTTGATTATCTGAACTATATTCTTGATTATCTGAACTATATCCTTGATTATCTGAACTATGTTCTTGATTATCTGAACTATATTCTTGATTATCTGAACTATATTCTTGATTATCTGAACTATATTCTTGATTATTTTAACTATATTCTTGATTATCTGAACTATATCCTTGATTATCTGAACTATATTCTTGATTATCTGAACTATATTCTTGATTATCTGAACTATATTCTTGAATTATCTGAACTATATTCTTGATTATCTGAAATATATTCTTGATTATCTGAAATATATTCTTGATTATCTGACTTTTTGCTGTATAATAATAGTTCAGAGACTTATTATTTTGTGGAATGGCCCTGTGCTTTGTTATTGCATATAGGAATGATGTTTTTTTTTCTCCAAAGCTATATACATTCTGGTGTGTGCGTGTGTGTGTGTGTGTGTGTGTGTGTGTGTGTGTGTGTGCGTGTGTGTTATTTTACCGTATGTGGTTGTAACTGCATTGCACCTTCCGCGTGTGAAAGTATCGCGGACTTAAGTGGCTTGCAACAGTTATGAAATGTGTGTATGCATGAGCCGTCCCCGCCTTTGTTCCTGGGAAATTCGTCGTGGGCGTGAGAAGGGGAGTGGGCGGGAAGTACGAGGCGACCGCATTGTGTTTCCCCGTTTTCCGCGCTTTGTCACGCTTTCCTCCGATCCCGATGGGGTTTTGGGCCTTAACTTATGAAGGCGGGTTGGGGTAAAGGGGGGGTGGGGTGGAGGTGGAGGAGGGGGGTGATGAGGCAGTTGGGGAAACGCCCCGCCCGTTTTTTTTCTCTCTTTTTCTCTCTTCATCTGTCTGTCTTTCTCTTTCTCCTCTCGTTCTCTCTCTCTCTCTTTCTCTCTCTTTCTCTTTCTCTTTCTCTTTCTCTCTCTCTCTCTCTCTCTCTCTCTCTCTCTCTCTCTCTCTCTCTCTCTCTCTCTCTCTCTCTCTCTCTCTCTCTCTCTCTCTCTCTCTCTCTCTCTCCATCATATGTAACACTTTCTCTAGTTGACTTCGTTATCAGTTGGTAATCTCTCGCTCTTCCGTTAGAAGTTTGTGGACAATAGATGCTATCAGTCCTTATCAACATGATGTGGCGGGAAATTTCGTACGTAAAGTGTCTCACGCTGACGAGACGGGCTTCCTTGAGAGAAGGCGACGGCAGCTGCGTCGTCGTCGGAGGGAGCAGATCGTCATCACCTGGCGATGCGAGGGAGAGCCGGTTTGGAGAGAGAGAGAGAGGTTGCATCATGCAGTCATGCAGAAACTGGAGAACGAGGACGAGAACCAGACTTGACGGGGGCGCTAATTGTGTCACCGGAGAGAACTTGGTGGACTTGGCATTTTTTTTTTAAGTTCTCGGTTTTAGGGGCGACGATTTGAACTCGAGGGGGGGAGGGAGGATTGTGCGAGTTAGGGGCGGTATCCTGTCCGTGATTTTATTGTGGATTCCTCTCTCTGAATGCATCAGCTGGTGTTAAGTGTGATTCATTTATTTCGTTGTATGTTTATTTCGTGTTTTTTCGTCTTGGTTTTCTCTCTCTCTCTCTCTCCTCCCTCTATTTCTCTCCCTCCTGCTCTCTCTCTCTCTCTCTGCTCTCTCTCTCTCTCTCTCTCTCTCTCTCTCTCTCTCTCTCTCTCTCTCTCTCTCTCTCTCTCTCTCTCTCTCTCTCTCTCTCACACACACACACACACACACACACACACACACACACACACACACACACACACACACACACACACACACACACACACACACACACACACACACACACACACACGCAGACCGAAGGTGGCATTACCCCGAGGATCTCGCAATACTTTCCACACAATCAAAGCCGCCAAGGAGTTGTTGTCTGCCCCCACCCCCCGCCCCCCCCCCCCCCCCCCCCCCCCCCTAGTAAGAAAGCATTGCTTGTGACGTATTCATCCTGCCGGTCGCGTCGCCAGCTGGGGAAAGATATTTGCTTGGAGACGTTCTTATCTCTTGCTTGTGTCCGTTTCCGCGCTGGGAGAAGTCTCGGCAGATATCGAGCTAATGGAATTAAAGTTTGTTTGGCTCTGTGCATCCTGTATTGTGTCTGCATTTACGGGGGTAGAGGGTCCGGTTGTTGTTTTTGTTTTTATTTTAAATTTTTAGCTGAGTCTTTTACTTTGTGCGAGGTTATCGAGAGGGAGGATTGAGAGAGAGAGAGAGAGAGAGAGAGAGAGAGAGAGAGAGAGAGAGAGAGAGAGAGAGAGAGAGAGAGAGAGAGAGAGAGAGAGAGAGAGAGAGAGAAAGAGAAGCAGAGAAAGTGGGAGAAAGAAAGAGCCGAGGGAACATAACAGAGCGTCGGCTGTGACACGGCGTCCTTCAGGGCCTGCTGGGGTTACCAACGCTAATGTTACCCTCCTACCCCCCCTACCCCCCACCTTCCCCCCCTCGTGCCCACGGGTATGTGTCTCCCTTTTGTGTTGGGAGACGCCCTGCGCCCCTTGCTCTGTGGCAAAATCTGATACACTTGCGACCCGATGGCTTTACGACGAGTAGGCCGTAGTAGAAGGACGAAGGTGTAGTATGTAACCGCATTTTGTCGTAATTACTCTTTATATTCGGTTCTGGTTTGAGGAAGGTAGGTTTAAGAAAGAAGGAAGGCTGACATTCTTGAATTGATTATATATATATATTTTTTTTTTCCCTGTA
>NC_091581.1:4201411-4208911 GCF_042767895.1 Penaeus vannamei | reverse complement strand
CTCTCTCTCTCTCTCTCTCTCGCTCTCGCTCTCGCTCTCTCTCGTGTTCATGTTCGTGTGCTTGTGCATACGTGTTCGTATGGTTATTTTTGGGCACATGTACGTATTTACATACATGTATGATATGCATATGCATTCCTTTGTGGCTCTGTATAAGCATATGTTTGTGTACTCGTTTGCTTGTGCTTGCCATCGGTGTTGCAGTCTTACAGAAGTCGGTTACTATCACGTATCATGGCTCTCTTACGAAGGCGAGTGTCACATGGCGAGGTTTGTTTTCTTGTTCGTCCACAGTTTATTACTCAGTGTGTTATCCTTTTCCTTCCCTTTCGCGGGTTGGTCTTGCGTGGCCCGGTTCGCGTTTGCGGGTGTGCGTTTGCGCTATCCGCCTTTGGGGTTCGGCAGGGTTAGGCACTGGCCACCTGTTTGTTATTTCTTGTTTTTTCGAAGGGAAATGACGTCCTCACCTCTTTGTTTGGAACTGTGTTGGGTGTTGACAAAGGGGGTCTTCCCGCATTTTCGTATTTTTTTGTTTTGTTTTGTTTTATTCTCCAAACTAACACGTTCATGCACTCGGGGTCGTTTCTCTCTCTCTTCTCTTATCTTGTATTCTTTTTCCCCCTCCCCCTCACTTTCTCCTTACTTTCCCCTCTCACCCTGCCTCCCCTTCTTCTTTCTCTTCCTCTTCCTCTTCCACCTCCTCCCTCCTCCTCCTCCTCCTCCTCCTCCTCCTCCTCCACTTCCTCCCCCTCCTCCTCCTTCCTCCTCCTCCTCCTCCTTCCTCCTCTTCCACCTCCCTCCTCCCCCTCCTCCCCCCCCTCCTCCTCCACCTCCTCCTCCGCCTCCTGTTCCATCTCCTCCCTCCTCCTCCTCCTCCCTCTTCTTCCTCCTCTTCCTCCTCCTCCCTCCTCCTCCTCCTCCTCCTCCCCCTCCTCTTCCATCTCCTCTTCCATCTCCTCCCTCCTCCTCCTCCTCTTCTGCTTCCTCTTCCTCCTCCTCCTCCTCCCTCCTCCTCCTCCTCCCTCCCTCCCTCCCTCCCTTCCTCCCTCCCTCCCTCCCTCCCTCCTCCCCTCCTCCTCTTCCATCTCCTCCTCCTCCTCCTCCTCCTCCTCCTCCTCCTCCTCCTCCTCCTCCTCCTCCTCCCCGTGTGTGACCCTTCGGCGCGGGGGGGAGGTCGAGGAACGCGCCAGAGCTACGCCTCTTGAGCTCGCCATGTGTTTATTTGCTGGCGAAGAAGAGCCGCTGATTATTGCAGCTGCTAATAGAGGGCGTCTTTGTTCGGCCAGGTATTTTAATTCGAGAGAAAGGGGGGGGGGAGAGGCACGGTGACGTCTGTCGGAATGGATTGCTGTTTTTTTTTTGGGGGGGGGAGGGGGAGGGGGCGTGGTATTATGTTGTTATTCGGTGTCGTTGGAGAGGAAGTTCCAGGTCCTCGTTGGTGTTTTTTTTTTTTATTGTGTTTTTTTTTTCGCGTGGAAGGGAGAGGGAGGGACGCGTGGTGGTGGGGAAGGGGAGGAGGTGGAGAGGGAGGGGGTATCTGAAGGGTATTGTGGACGCCATTGTCTTCACGTCGAGGAAGGAGCCAGCTGGGGCAGAGATTGAAAGCACAGAGGGAGAGAGAGAGAGAGAGAGAGAGAGAGAGAGAGAGAGAGAGAGAGAGAGAGAGAGAGAGAGAGAGAGAGAGAGAGAGGGGGGGGGGGCAGGCAGGGGAGAAGGGGAAAGGAACAGTAAAAGTATAAAATGGTACAGAAATCTCTGGACTCGAATTCTCTCAACGTCACCGCCTCCTGTGAGACTATGATGCTTTCTCTTTCTCTCTCTCTCTCTTCTCTCTCTCTCTCTCTCTCTCTCTCTCTCTCTCTCTCTCTCTCTCTCTCTCTCTCTCTCTCTCTCTCTCTCTGTCTCTCTCTCTCTCTCTCTGTCTCTCTCTCTCTCTCTCTCTCTCTCTCTCTCTCTCTCTCTCTCTCTCTGTCTCTCTCTCTCTCTCTCTCTCTCTCTCTCTCTCTCTCTCGCCGTTTTTCATAACCCTTTTCCTCTCCACTTTTACGTCAAGCGACAGTTCCCGACCAGACGCACAAGCCCCCCGGGGGTTGCGCTCTACCGGCCAAGCGGCGCGTCGCTTAGACACGGGCGTGGGCGTGTGCAACAGGCGGTCACTATGGCATGATGAACCGGTAAAGCCCCCGAACGACACACACACTCCCGAGCCGGCCGCAGATGGGCGTGGCGTGACGGGCATATTCGCGCCGTCTCATCCTTCGGGGAGCCGAGGGGAGCCGAGAGGGAGGACGAGAGGGGAGCCGAGAGGGGAACCGAAGGGGGAGCCGAGAGTGGAGCCGAGAGGGAGGACGAGGAGGGGAGCCGAGAGGGAGGCCGAGGGGGGAGCCGAGAGTGGAGCCGAGAGGGAGGACGAGGAGGGGAGCCGAGAGGGAGGCCGAGGGGGGAGCCGAGAGTGGAGCCGAGAGGGAGTTCGTAAGGGAAGGAAGGCACGCGAGCAGGTGAGGACGGCGGCAGCGGCGATCAGAAGGATTGGCTCCTCCGCGGTTGGTACGACCGTGCTGGCTCGGCTCGTGACGTCATTGCCTTCCTCTCTGCGCTCTGCTCTCTGCTCTCGCTCTCTCTCTCTCTCTCTCTCTCTCTCTCTCTCTCTCTCTCTCTCTCTCTCTCTCTCTCTCTCTCTCTCTCTCTCTCTCTCTCTCTCTCTCTCTCTCTCTCTCTCTCTCTCTGTCTCTCATTCTTCCTCCCTTTCCCCCATCTCTCTCTCCCTTCCTTTCCTCCATCTCTCTCCCTCTCTCCCTCCCTCGCGTGGTGATGCCGGAGGGAACGGCTGCTTCTCTCGGAGTTTCCTCTGGGTCCAGCTCTTTTGCTGGCCTGTGTTTCTTTCTTTCTTGAATTGTTTTTTGTATTTCTGTTGTTATCCTTTTCGTTTCTTTATTTTATTATTATTTCCTGGCGGTTCTCTCTCCCTCTCTCACTCTCTCTCCTTCCCCTCCCTATCGTTCTCCATCTCCCTCCTCCTCCTCCTCCTCCTCCTCCTCCTCCTCCTCCTCCTCCTCCTCCTCCTCCTCCTCCCCTTCCCACCCTCATTCTCTCTCCTTCAATCTCCCTCTCCCTCTCCCTCGTCCTCCCTTCCCACCCTCCCTCCCTCCCTCCCCCTCTCTCTCTCTCTCTCTCTCTCTCTCTCTCTCTCTCTCTCTCTCTCTCTCTCTCTCTCTCTCTCTCTCTCTCTCTCTCTCTCTCTCTCTCTCTCTCTCTCTCTCTCCCCTTCCACCTTAAGAATACGGCTCCGAAGTGGCCCAAAGAGGCAGCGACGGCGCAAAAGGGGCGGGAAGCAACAGCGCGCAATAAAGTGGTGGTTCACGTCCGAGTCGGCGAGCCATCGGTCACGGCGCCGCGGTGTCCAGACTCCGACATTATTTCCTGTGTCTCCTCTTAGCGCCGTTCGCTTGTAGGCTTCTACGTTATCGGCGCATCATTGCCTCCATTTTTTTTTCTTTTTTCTTTTTTGCAAAGTTCAGCGGTGCTTCTCTTTTTTTTTAAAGTTGCAAGGTCGCCGCGTTCAGCATTTCAGCTTTACACATCCCTTCCGCGTGCACATATCCATACGCGTTCACGCACGTATACACATACACGCACAAGCAAACACGCATGCACGTTCACACTCACACGTACGCATCCTCTCTCTCCCAACACACACACACAGACACACGTACGCGCCCCTCCCCCCAACAGACAGACACACACACAAAACCTGTGTACTCCTCTCCTTTAGAGAACAGTCTGTCATGGCCGTAGGGAAAGATCCTTCCAGAAGACTTTCATTTTGACGTATCACTGCTTTTCGATGAGGCCACCAAACCTTTTTTTTTCTTTCTTTCGTTTTTCTTTTTTTTCCCTTCCCTTCGGCGAGGAAGACGGAGGAGGAGCTTCGGGAAAGGTTAAAGCTGCAGACCTCCTCGTTTCCTGATGCAGGTACCATAGCTCTTTCGCTTCTCCTTTTTCTTCTTCTTCTCCTCTACCTCCTTCTCCTTCTCTTTCTCCTTCTCTTTCTCCTTCTCCTTCTCTTTCTCCTTCTCCTTCTCTTTCTCCTTCTTTTTCTCCTTCCTCGTGGCTTGTGTCAGAACGAAATCTTGAGGAAATAGATTCATATTTTGGTAATTTCGTCATCGCCTCTTTTCCTCATTTCCATTTGTTGTTGGGTTGGAATGACTCGTGGCTTATGGGAGGGTTGTGTGGACTCGGCCTCCTTGTCCAGTTTACCGTAGGGTTTACATCTACTCGTTAGAGAGGTAGAAAGCCACCTCTTTCGACAAATATTCAGAAAAAGGTCTTGTCGTTTGTGGACCTTTTTTGTATTAGCTTAGGAATCCCGTGGCCGTGGGGGGGGGGGGAGAACCGGGGAAAGGCGGTCAATGGAGGAAGGACCCCAAGCGGCGGAAGAGGAGGATTTTTTTCCCCCGAGGATGACGGCGGTGTCGAGGGAGTGACCACGGCTCGTTCGGCCTCGCTGTCCCGGTGTCATAAGGTCACGCCCGCGCCAGGCCAACCGTCCTCGTTCGTCGCCGTCCTAGCAGCGTAAGATGCTGGTCCCGCACCTGCTTCAGGGACTTAATTTTTTAGATTTAACTCTTGGGCTTAATTTTTGGGTATATTTGAGTCCACGGCGCCGGACATTCTTGATAATGTGTTCTTAATGAAGTGAATTTCTTTTTATAATGTGTGTTCTTAATGAAGTGAATTCCTTTTTATTGTATTTTCTTAATGGTGAATTTCTTTTTATGATGTGTTCTTAATGAAGTGAATTCCTTTTTATAATGTGTTCTCAGTGAGGTTAATTTCTTTTATAATGTGTTCTTAATGAAGTGAATTTCGTTTTATAATGTGTACTTTATGAAGTGAATTTCTTTTTATAATTTGTTCTTAATGAAGTGAATTTCGTTTTATAATGTGTTCTTAATGAAGTGAATTTCTTTTTCTAATGTGTACTTTATGAAGTGAATTTCTTTTTATAATTTGTTCTCAATGAGGTGAATTTCTTTTATAATGTGTTCTTAATGAAGTAAATTTCTTATTATAATGTGTTCTTGATGAAGTGAATTTCTTTTTATGTGTTCTTAATGAAGTGAATTCCTTTTTATAATGTGTTCTCAGTGAGGTTAATTTCTTTTTATTATGTGTTCTTAATGAGGTGAATTTCGTTTTATGGTGTGTTCTCAATGAAGTGAATTTCGTTTCATGTGTTCTCAATGAAGTGAATTTCTTTTTCTAATGTGTACTTTATGAAGTGAATTTCTTATTATAACGTTTTCTCAATGAAGTGAATTTCTTTTTCTAATGTGTTCTCAATTAAGTAAATTTATTATAACGTTTTCTTAATGAAGTGAATTTCTTTTTCTAATGTGTTCTTCATGAGGTGAATTTCTTTTTGTAATGTGTTCTCAATGAGGTGAATTTCTTTTTATTATATGTTCTTAATGAAGTGAATTTCTTTTTATAATGTGTTCTTAATGAAGTGAGTTTCGTTTTATAATGTGTTCTTAATGAAGTGAATTTCGTTTCATGTGTTCTCAATGAAGTGAATTTCTTTTTATTATGTGTTCTCAATGAAGTGAATTTCGTTTCATGTGTTCTCAATGAAGTGAATTTCGTTTCATGTGTTCTCAATGAAGTGAATTTCTTTTTTATTAGAACGTATGGAATGTATTCGGCTAAAGAGAAATGCTTTCATAGCTGCAAAGAATGTCTGTTGAGTGGTTTGAATTATCGATTTGCAATACGATGCAAAATAGACACGTTCGCGTTTAAGATCAACGTGACTGTTGAATATGAAGTTTGGACATCTGCTTTTTTCTGGTCTTTGAAACTGGATATCCCTTGGGTTATTTATTTTTTTTTTTGCCGCTGAAATGACCCAAAGGGCCCCGTCAGCCGCGAGACCTTGTGGATATGCTGACAACAACACTGTGCCCCGTGTATTGCTTGTTGTCTTTCGATTCGTCGGGTTGTATAAGCTCTCGGCGGCGAGTTCTGCTGTGTCTGCCGGCGATGAAGACATTACATGCGTGTGTCAGCAGCCTGTGTGTACTCTTACTCTCTCCCGTGTGTGTGTATGTGTGCGTGCGTGTCTTCGCCCCGAGGGAACCGGAGCTGTCCCATTTAACCCTTATTGGGCCGAGTGGGCGCCTTCTATAGAGATGGCTATCTTATCGTCGAGGGGTTAGTGTGGGCTACTTTTTTTTCTTCTTCTGAGGGTGGGGTATTTCTCTTCGTTTTTATTTGGTTCTTCTTTCTTATCTTTCCTTTTTAGAGTGTCCATTATGAGAGTGTGTGTGCGTGTTTGTGTGAAAGCCGAAGGGGAAATGTTGATGAGGAGTTATGAATGTGTGTGATCCATTCTCGTGTCCCCACCTCCCCCAACTCTTTCTCTCTCTTTTCTCTCGTTCTCTCTCTCTTTTCTCTCTCTCTCTCTCTCTCTTTTCTCTCGTTCTCTCTCTCTTTTCTCTCGTTCTCTCTCTCTCTCTCTCTCTCTCTCTCTCTCTCTCTCTCTCTCTCTCTCTCTCTCTCTCTCTCTCTCTCTCTCTCTCTCTCTCTCTCTCTCTCTCTCTTTCTCCTCTCTCTCTCTCTCTCTCTCTCTCTCTCTGTCTCTCTCTCTCTCTGTCTCTCTCTCTCTCTCTCTCTCTCTCTCTCTCTCTTTCTCTCTCTGTCTCTCTTTCTCTTTCTCCTCTCTCCTCTTTCTCCTCTCTCCTCTTTCTCCTCTCTCCTCTTTCTCCTCTGTCCTCTTTCTCGTTCTCCTCTCTCTCTCCCTCTTCCTCTCCCTCTCCTTCCCCCCCCGCCTCTTTCTCTCACTATCACATACACAAACATACACACACGTACATACAAGAGAGGAAGAGCGAGAGCGAGGGAGACAGACGGAATCAAGTCCCTTTAGCGGCGCCTCCATTGTGTAGGCCTGTGGGCGCCTAGGCCGTGATCTCCCATATATCTCGGTATCGGCGGAGAGGCTACTCGACCTTCAGCCAGATACCCATCTCCAGATACCCGCCGCCGCCTCGACCTCTGTGCCCGGAGTGCCCCGTGTGCCCTTCGCTGGGGCTGGCGGCGTCGGAACAATAGGAGTGTCGTGACGGCTTGTTCATGTCGCCGCGGTGACTCGCTTTTTTGTTATCGTTGATGTGCAAGGCCAAGAAAAAAAAAATGAGGAAAAAGGAGAATAGAAAACGATGGCGAAAAGTCTTATTACGTCGTGTTCCGCTTTATCATTTAAGAAGGGAAAAGACGCGCACACAAACAAGCACACACGCTCACACGCACGCAAGCACCCACCCACCCACCCACACACGCACGCAGACATGTATTTATGTATGTATGTATGTGTTTATATAATTCCAAGGTCTAAAAAGATCCTCTAAACTGACATGTTTGACAGATGGGCGCTGGGCACACAAACTGCCCTCCGTGGATTAACAACACCTTTGACTTGGGTGTCGGTTGTGCGAG
>NC_091581.1:4193911-4196411 GCF_042767895.1 Penaeus vannamei | reverse complement strand
TCTCTCTCTCTCTCTCTCTCTCTCTCTCTCTCTCTCTCTCTCTCTCTATCTTTCTTTCTCCTCCCTCTCCCTCTCCCTCTCCCTCTCTCTCTCTCTCTCTCTCTCTCTCTCTCTCTCTCTCTCTCTCGCTCTCTCTCTCTCTCACTCTCGCTCTCTCTCCCTCACGCTCTCCCTCGCGCTCTGTCTCCCTCTCACTCTCTCTCTCTCACCCTCTCGCTCTCTCTCCCTCTCGCTCTCTCTCTCTCTCTCTCTCTCTCTCTCTCTCTCTCTCTCTCTCTCTCTCTCTCTCTCTCTCTCTCTCTCTCTCTCTCTCTCTCTCTCTCTCTCTCTCTCCCTCTCTCCCTCTCCCTCTCCCTCTCCCTCCCTCTCCCTCTCCCTCCCTCCCTCCCTCCCTCCCTCCCTCCCTTCCTTCCTTCCTTTCTCTCTGTAAGTCCATATTAATATTTTGGACACGTGAAAAGAAATGTTGAAAAGGGTTACGTCGATGGAACAGAGTAAAGAATAAAAAGCGAGAGCGAGGGTCACGTTACCGGTGCGTGGCGTGAGGAGCCGCTCGGCCTCGTTGAACGGATTCCAGGCAAGGGGAAATTTGGGGAAAATTGGATTAGCTTGGCGCGAGGAAGGGTAGGAGGTGGGGGTGTGGGTGGGTGGGGGGAGGGGAGGGGAGGTCTAGAGGGTAAAGTTGACGGTGGGAAACCGATCATGAGAAAGGGAAAGGAAAGGAAGGAAGGGATATGATACGGGAAAGAGAGGAGGGACGAAGGGAAGGATTGAGAAGGAGGAATGAACTGTTATCGAGTTTTTTTTTCTTCTTTTCTGTCCCTATAGGTGAGACGCGGTAGGAATTTTTAAATTTCTTTTCGATATCATTGCTTATCAAGGTTACTCGGTTTGGATTTGGAAAGCCACTTGGTTTATCATCTTTAGTTTGGTTCTGTTTCTGTTATATGAAGGTTATCTTCACCACACACTGATTCCCTCATTCAGTCTCTTATTTACATACACGCGCTCCCTTTGACTCATTCCCTTTTCAGAAATCTCTCACACACACAGCCTTTTAGCCGGCAGCCGGCCACCCAAGCGCCCGCATCGTCACGTCGGGCATGATTTCATCTTGCATCAACACCTTCCCCAGCCGCCATTCATTCGCCCGCCCCGACCTGCCCCTCACAACTCTTCTTTCTCTTTGCAGTTGCAGAGCAAGCGCGAGATGTTCTTCAAGAGTGACGGCAGCAGCGGCGGCGGCTCTGGAGGAGGAGGAGGCGCCCCCCTGGCTGCGCCCTCGACCGCCCCTCCCGCGCCCCCCGTGACAGCGCCCTCGACCGCGCCGCCCCCGCCCCCCAGCGCCAACAGCGCCCCCGCCGCCGCGCCCGCCAACGTCGCCTCCATCAAGGAACAGCTGCTCACCACCAAGGAGCGGAAAGAACACAAAGATGAAGAAAACAAAGAGGTATGTCGAAGGACCTTTTCCGTCTCGTTGGTTCTTGCTATTTGCTTCCGAAAATTCCTTCTCAACCTCCCCCCCCCCATTTATATGAAGAAGTGGCGCAATTGCCCAAGATAGTTGTTGATTATTTGATTCTCTCTCATATCCCTTCTTCGTAATTTGTTTGCATGATGGTGCTTGCTGCGAAAACAAAATTTTTGACACTTTTCATTCCAAAACAGGCGTGCATATTGAATTTTCCTCCTGTCTTGTGGTCTTCAGAAGGGGAAAAAATGTTTGGTCTGCCAGCTGTTCGCCTTATTAGGTTGGAAGGATATACTTTGCCTGTATTAGCATTTACTCTGTAACGTAATTGCACAATCTTTGTTTCGTGGTGCGTACTTATACAAGCAAATACACATACGCAAGTAATGAGAACGTACCCTTCATTGTGGAAGTAGGGCCATCCTGTGATTTTTTTTTTTTTTTTTTTAAGTCCTGCCTTTCTTTCCCTTTCCTCCATCTCTCCCTTCTTCCCTTCATCCCACCTTCCCTCTTTTCCTCTCTCTCTCCCTCTCTCCCTCCCTCCCTTCCACGCTCCCTTCCACCTTCTCTTTCTCTCAACCGCTGCACCTCCTCCCTTCTCTTCCCTGTATACCTTCCTCCCCTCCTGTCTTTCCTCTCTTCCCCCTCTCCCTCTACTCAATTATTTGATTCTGATTCTTCCTCCCTCGCCCGCTGCCCCTTCCTCCCTCCCCTCCCCCTCGCCCTCCTACCCATTCCTCCCCCTTTTCCCTCTACCCCAACTCCCTTCGTCGCCCTCTTCCTCCACATCCCCCTCCTATTCCCCTCCGTCCTTACCAACCTCCCTCCTCCCTACCCCTCCCTCCCACTATCATTCCCTCCATCCTTCATTCCCTCCCTCTACCCCTCCCTCCCACTACCCCTCCCTCCTTCATTCCCCTCCCTCTACCCCTCCTCCCACTGCCCCCCTCCTCCTTCATTCCCCTCCCTTCATCCGTCCTTTCCCTCCCTCCATCCGTCCTTCCCTGTCTCTGTGTGTCGCCGTAATCA
>NC_091581.1:4178911-4183911 GCF_042767895.1 Penaeus vannamei | reverse complement strand
TGATGATGATTAAGTCGTTCTCACTAGGCATATGGTGATTATGATGATGATTAATTAAGTCGTTCTCACTAGGCATATAATCATTATGATGATGATTAAGTCGTTCTCACTCGAGTTATGATGATTATGATGATGATTAAGTCATTCTCACTAGGCTTATAATCATTATGATGATGATTAAGTCGTTCTCACTCGGCTTATACTTGGACCGAGTGTGACGTGCTCCCGATGTCGATGAAGCTGCGACCGAGTATTATTGATTTAGACTTGATTAAATGCACACACTTTGCCGCAGGACGTGTCTCGGGTTGATCTGCTTGCCTTAGTCTCGATTTTTATTCATCAGCTGACGTGATGTTTGGCCTCGCGGGGTTCTTTAGAGTGGGGCGTCTTCCTTTGAGCTCCGAGGAGGACCAGTCGGCTGGGCTGCGCTGGCGAGGTTGGAGACGCAGGCCTTGTGAGGGAGATGTTCCTTGTGAGGGGGAAGGGGAGAGGGAGGAAGATATAGAAGGAGGGGGGAATTTTTTTTTTTTTTGGGGGGTGGGGGGGGGTGGGAGTGGGCGCCCTTTTGGTTGGTGGTTTGTTGTGTGGGAGACTTGGTGTTGGGGGGTAGTGTTGGTGGGGTGGGAGATGGGGGTGGTTGTGGGCAGGTGGGGGTTGAGAGATGGGATTGGGTCGGGGTGGTTGGGGGTTGAGAGATGGGCGTGAGTTGGGGTTGTTCTGGGCCGGGGGCGGTTGGTAAATGGACCTGGGTAGTAGGTGGTGAGGAACGGGAGATGGGCGTGGGTTGGGGGTAGTTAGGGGGGCGGGTGGGGGTCGAGAGATGGGATTGGGCGTGGGTTGGGGGTGGAAAGGAGCGGGTAGTGGGGCGTGCATGGTCACCCATCCAGTGGCGCCCTCCTCGAGGGGATTACTCACCATCAAGAGTCAAGTGATGAATGCGGTGAGTCAGTCGTCATCCAGTCCTGTTGTTTTACTTAGATAATGACATATTTAGTTTTATTTTATTTATATATTATTTTTTTCTTTTTTTATTGAAGTCTTTCTGTTTTACTTAGATAATGACGTATTTAGTTTTATTTATTTTATATATTATTTTTTTCTTCTTTTTTAAATTGAAGTCTTTCTGTTTTACTTAGATAATAACATATTTAGTTTTATTTATTTTATCTTATTTTATTCTTATTTATTTTCTTTGAAGTCTTCCGTTTTTAATTTAGTTGTTGTTTTCTTCTTCTTCTTCTTCTTTTTACTGAAGTCTTTCTCTATTTACACGAACAACGCCCCCGGCATGGCACGTAAGAGATACCCAAGACGTGTGTTCTATCATGCGCGACGCCCTTAGTGCCTGGTCATGGGGGTGACTCACACCGCCCGACTCCGATCCGGGCTCTGAGGGCGGGGGGGTGAGGGGTAGGAGGGGGTGAGGGGTAGGAGGGGGTGGGGTGGGGTGGGGGGAGTCGGTGGAAGGACTTGGATGCGGAATTATCCTGGTGTGGATTCGGATTGGAGAGGTCGGAGGACAGGCGAGAAGGATGGGTTACGTAATTTACGTAGATAGATGGATGGATAGATAGATTTCTTCTCGTCTAGAATATGTGTTTATTATTATTGTTATTATTAATATTATTATTAATTATTATTATTATTTGTGTGTGTGTGTGTGTGTTTCTTTCTTTTTTTTTTTTTTTTTTTGTGTGTGTGTGTGTGTGTGTGTGTGTGTGTGTGTGTGTGTGTGTGTGTGTGTGTGTGTGTGTGTGTGTGTGTGTGTGTGTGTGCGCGCGTATGATATAAGAATCCGTATTTTCCAAAAAAAAAAGATGTTCGGATGGTGTACAATAACGCGGAATCCAGTGACGGGGCCAAGGGTGGACAAAGGCGTGCAGTAAAGTGGAAGGTGGAGGATTTGAGTTTGTGGTGGTGGTGGGGTGGGTGGGGGAGGGGGGGGGGGTCTCGCCACTCCAGGTGAAGGTCGGGCGGGCAGGCGGCGGGCGGGCGGGCGGGCGGGCGTGGAGCGCGTCCTTTGGCAACGGCCTCGGTGAGCCGCCCGCCGCATGGAGCTCTCGCCTGTCACGCTCGCCTCCTGCCTCAAGGTCGCCCCTGCTGCCCCCTCCCCCTCCCCCTTTCTTCCAGGTCGTCCCTGCCTCCCCTTCCCCTCCTTCACCATCCCCAATGCCATGCCACCCCTTCCCCTCCCCCCTTCACCACCCCCTCCTCCCATTCACCACCCCTTCCCCTTTATCACCCCTTCCCCCCTTCACCACCCCTTCCCCTTCACCACCCCTTCCCCCCTTCACCACCCCCAAAGCCATGCTCCACGCTCCGCCCACACCGCGCCCACCCCCGCGAGAGTACCTGCACGTTCCCGGGGCCAGCCGTTCCCTCTCCCGGAATAGAGAATGGGAAATGGGAGAATGCGCAGGATGGGCTGATAAAGAAATTATTCGGGAGATTAAGGGCTAAGGAAGAGGGTGGACTGAGGCGGCTTTTGGGAGGGCAGACCAGCCGACTAGGGAGTGGGTGAGTCCCCGCGTAAATCGTTGACCTTTTTGGGGGGGCGGGGTCAAGGGTGTGGCTTCGGAGGGAGGGGGAAGGGGAGAGGGAGTGGGGAGGGGGGCTCTAGGCGCAGCACGTGGCGTGGGGCGACTACTACTTGGCGATACGCACAGGGCAGCTTGTGCAATGCGAAGCGAGAACGTGCCATGGGACTTACGCATACCGAGGGAATGTTATTGGGTATTGATTACGTTTTATGTCGGTTCGGATTCCGGTCACACTAAGGGGTGCATGTTGCTGCAAGTCGGAGAGGCGTGCTTGCTTTGGCAGTTGCTCCCCAGACGGCGCAGACGAGAGTGTCCCGCGGGAGCAGAGCTTCACCTCGCTGCAGGACCGGAAGTTGTGGCAGGAGGCGATGCGAGGAACTGTCAGGACGTGTATCAGTTCGCCCGCTTGCTTGCTTGCTTGCTTGCTTGCTTGCTTGGCGAAGGATTCTGGGAGGATTCCGAGATGGTTGACTTCACGTGCAGAAAATTTGACAAACTTTTTCGTTTTTACTTTTATGAAAATGAAGAGGATGTTTTGAAGAGGAATCTGAGAGGACAAACTTTTTTTTTTCTTTTTTTATTTTTTTTATGCTTTTATTCTTTTGTGAAAATAAAAAGGATGTTTTGAAGAGGAATCTGAGAGGGCGATGTTTTTGCTTCATATGAATGGGCTTTGTCTGGTAACTTCGGGGAAGAGATATTACGCGTTTAAAATCTCTAATTTATAGTCACCATTTACTTTCTTCTTTATCATCTATCTCTGTTTCTCCATTATCAGCTTATTTCTCATTATGCTCATACTCCTCCTTACCCTCGCCCCCGCCTCATCCACCCACTCCTTCTCATCTTCCCACTCCTTCTCCCACACCACTTCTTCCTTGCCGACCTCTTTCCTCCTCCACCTCCTCCTCTTCCTCCTCCTTATAGACTTTTATCCTCCTCTTCCTCTTCCACCTCCTCATCCTCACCCACCTACTCTCCTGTCTATTCCTCCTTGCCGACCTCTTTCCTCCTCCTCCTTCTCATTCTCCTCCTCCCTCCTCCTCCTTACCGACCTCTATCCTCCTCTTCCTCCTCCCTCCTCCTCCTCCTCCTCCTCCTCCTCCTCTTCTCCTCCTCCTCCTCCTCCTCACCGACCTCTTTCCTTCTTCTTCTCCTTCTCCATCCTCCTCCTCCTCCTCCTCCTCCTCCTCCTCCTCCTCCTCTTCCTCTTCCTCCTCACCGACCTCTTTCCTTCTTCTTCTCCTTCTCCTTCTCCTCCTCCCTCTCCTCCTCCTCCTCCTCCTCCTCCTCCTCCTCCTCCTCTCTCTCCTCCCCCTCCTCCTCCTCCTCCTCCCCTCCTCCTCCTCCTCCTCTCCTCCTCCTCCTCCCTCCTCCTCCTCCCTCCTCTCCTCCCTCCTCCTCCCCCTCCTCCCCCTCCCCCTCCCCCTCCTCCTCCTCCTCCTCCTCCTCCTCCTCCTCCTCCTCCTCCTCCTCCTCACTCCCGACTCATCGCCCTCACTACCTCCTGTCGATTTCGGCTGAAAGGGTTAGCGAGCGGGTTTTTTTTTCTTCGGTTTTTATTCCGGGAGAGGGTCGCGCGCGTGACCACCGAGGAGGGCCACGGGATTTTACTCACGGTGGCCACGTGTCCCCTCGAAAGGCCTCGTGTGCAAGGTGCTTGACCTTTTACGAAGATTATTTTATTTTATTTATTTATTTATTTTTATTTATTTATTTTTGTCCTGTTTTTGCCCCCCCCTCCCCCTTGCGGCTATTTATTTTTATTTATTTATTATTTATTATGTTTTTGCCCCCCCTCCCCTCCTCATGCGGCAAAATGGGGGGTGGGGTTATCTATAGGGCTTGGACGTTCGTTTCTATTTGCTTCTCTGTTTTATGTATACATGTACGTGTATATAAGTATATGTGGTTATACAGATTCACTTACATGTGTATTGATCTCTATATCTGTATTTGCATATATGTGTCCAGTGACAGTGACACATTTCAAGGCGCAACTTCGAAGGCTAAGGACGGAAGTGACGTGGAGGTCCCCTTTTCGGTCCCGAGTTTGCGGTCTGTCAGCGTTCGTTACGGGGAGAGAGGGTACGGCAGCTGGTGGGGGGAGGGGGGGGGGCGAAGTGCCAGCTGACATCCTGCGAGGAGGAAAAGAGGCAGTCGTCTACTTTGTACTTTTCTTTGTTTTCCTTTTTTTCGGGGAAGGTCATGGTCAGTGTTAAGGGGTAGTTTAGGGTTTAGGGAAGAGGCAGTCGTCTACTTTGTACTTTTCTTTGTTTTCAATTTGCAGGGAGGGTCATGGTCAGTGTTAATGGGTAGATTAGGGATTAGGGAGTTTAGGGATCTTGCAGCGAGGGATTCGAGGGGACAGGGAAGCCGCACCCGGGAACAAGATCGTCTGCAATGCGTAGGTTGGGGGAGGGCGCGCGCGTGTGGGCCAGATGCGGACGGGTTCGG
>NC_091581.1:4161411-4166411 GCF_042767895.1 Penaeus vannamei | reverse complement strand
TTCTTCTTCTTCTTCTTCCTCCTCTTCTTCTTCTTCTCCTTCTTCTTCCTCTTCTTCTTCTTCTTCTTCTAATTCCTCTTATTCTTCTTCTTCTTCTTCTTCTTCTTCCTCCTCTTCTTCTTCTTCTTCTTCTTCTTCTTCTTCTTCTTCTTCTTGTTCCTCTTCTTCTTCTTCTTCTTCTTCTCCCTCCTCCTCCTCTTTTTCTTCCTCCTCCTCCTCTTTTTCTTCCTCCTCTTCCTCTTCTTCTTCCTTTGTTACTTCTCCTTTCACCTCTTCTTCTTCTTCTTCTACCTCCTTCTCTTCTTCTTCTTCTTCTTCTTCTTCTTCTTCTTCTTCTTCTTCTTTCTCTTCTTCTTCTTTCTCTTCTTTCTTTTTGCCACTGCGCTAGACGGTTATTCAGCTTCGACCTGCGTTAAGGAAAGCAGGTCCGAGGACACCGTGTGTATACGACATTAAACCATCAAGAGTCGGCCCGAGTTGACAGCCACTCGACAGGTCATCATCATCCCCCGTGGGACCTCCTCAGTCAAGGCCAGCGAGCCACGTGGCGCCCGAGAAGGATGTGCAAGCAGTATGTTTCCCTCTCTCGAAGTGTCAGTGTGTGTGTTTGTTTTTGTCTGTTCGTCCGTCTCTTCCTCTTTGGGTTCGAGCTCCTTTTCACGAGTCTGTGTTGGGATTTTACAGCCGGTTTTTAAAAATTGTGCCAGGCCCGACCCAGTGAATTTTCATAAATACAGATGTAGAAATAAAGGTATATATGTCTTTATTTATGGTAGATATACATTTAACCATCTATTTGCCGGGTTGATATGCATGTCTAGACTGATAAATATGCATTTATTTCTTTATTTGTGCATGTCAAGTATGCGAATATTCTTTGGGTCGGGCTTCGCACAATTCTAACAAACCGGCCGTTTTATCTTTGGCTGTCTTGGGATTTTATCTTTCATCTCGTGAAGTTTATGGTCCGTTTTGATTTTCGCTCGGAGCTTCGGCCGTAAATTCGCGGATTCCTCGTCCAGGCGGCCATTTCCCTCCCGCTTTCGCCTTTCCTCAAGCTAGCCCTTCGGTCCGCCCGCGCTGCGCAGTCGTGCGTACTCAGGAAGCCGCCCATTTGTATGCTCCTGCTTCCCTACTCCTTCCTCCTACTCCTCCAACATCCCTACTCCCACGCCGTTACTCCTTCCTACGCCCTCGCTCCCAAGACCTTCCTCCTTCGTCTTGTACTCCTGCTCTGAGGTCCTCTCTCCGCTTGCACCCCTACGCCCTTAATCCTGTGCCCTCACTCCTGTATATCTGATCCTACACCCTAACTCCTCCAATATCCTCACTCCTCCCCGCCTCCCTGCCCCAAAGTCCAACATCATAACTCCTCCAGCACCCTCACTTCTGCGTCCCTACTCCTACATCCTAACTGCTCTAGCACCCGCAGTCCTAACCCCTAACTCTTACATTCTTACTCCCTCAATATCCTCATTCCTACCCCTCAGACCAACACCAACACCCTTACTCCTACCCCCCCCTAACTCCAACACCCTCACTCGTACCCCTACCCCACCCCTAACTCCAGCACCCTAACTCCTACCCCCACCCCCACCCCAACTCCAACATCCTCACTCCAACCCCCACCCCACCCCAACTCCACCACCCTCACTCGTACCCCCACCCCCACCCCAACTCCAACACCCTCACTCATACCACCACCCCACCCCAACTCCACCACCCTCACTCCTACTCCCCCCAACTCCAGCACCCTCACACCAACCCCCACCCCCACCCCAAATCCACCACCCTCACTCCTACCCCCACCCCACCCCAACTTCACCACCCTCACTCCGACCCCCACCCCCAACCCAACTCCACCACCCTCACTCCTACCCCCCCCCCACCTCCAACACCCTCACTCCTACCCCCACCCCAACACCCTCACTCCTACCCCCACCCCCACCCCACCACAACTCCACCACAACTCCACCACCCTCACTCCTACGCCCTCACGTCTATCATTCACCTGCACTCCTCCAACACACTCCAACATCCTTACTCCTCCTACCCCTACCCCCCATAACCCCCCACCAAGTCTCTGCAGTCCCCGTCTCGCGAACTCCGGCTGCGGCGTCTTAATAGAGCAAAATGTATATTCGACATCCTGTTCTGAGAAGGGCGGGAGACGTGTGTGTGTGTGTGTGTGTGTGTGTGTGTGTGTGTGTGTGTGTGTGTGTGTGTGTGTGTGTGTGTGTGTGTGTGTGTGTGTGTGTGTGTATGTGTATGTGTGTGTGATGGGTATACTTGAGCCAGAGTTGTACGTTGTGTGTGTGTGATATTGATAGTACAGATTAAACAATCTCTCTCTCTCTCTCTCTCTCTCTCTCTCTCTCTCTCTCTCTCTCTCTCTCTCTCTCTCTCTCTCACTCTCTCTCTCTCTCTCTGTCTCTCTCTCTCTCTCTCTCTCACACACACACACACACACACACACACACACACACACACACACACACACACACACACACACACACACACACACACACACACGTATATAGATCCTCATCCTCATCATGGCTGAATCTCTATGCTATTGCTTGCAGCGAATAACATAATTACTTTAAACATACATATTTTCATCATCATAAAAGAGCGACAAGCCTAAAAAATAATAGTAATAAATAAAAAATAATAATAGATAAAAAATAATGAAAATGAATAAAAAAATGGTAATAGATAAAAAAAAGATAATAGAGAAAAAAGAAAAATAAAAGTTCATTTTGCCATTCCGATGCAGCCGCCGAATCGATCCTGTCACGCGAATCCGTCAAATCATCGGGTTGCTGGTTGGCGAATCTGGGCCATCGGCGAACCGTAACGCGAGGAGAAGGGGACGGGAAAACTGTACATGACCCGTTGAACCGGTTCGGAGGGTGGTAGGGGGGTTAGGGGGAGGGAGGGAGGAGGTGGTTAAGGGGGTTAGGGGGAGGGGGAGGGGAAGGGGAAGAGGTTGAGGGGGTTAGGGAGAGGGGGAGGGGAGGGGAGAGGTTAAGGGGGTTAGGAGGAGGGAGGGGGAGGGGCGGAGGGGGGAAGGGGGAAGGGGGGGCTGACGGAAACAGCGAGGAGATGAAGGAGTTCTTGGGTGAGGACTCGAGGTGCTGAGGGGGGGGGATCCTTTCAGAAAGAAAAGGAAAAGAAAAAAGAAATGGGGTTGACGGAACATATATGTACTCTTGAGGGAGGGAGGGAGGGAGAGAGCAAGAGGGAGGGAGCGAGGAAGCGAAAGAAAGAGGGATTGGGAGTAGGGAGGGAAGGAAGGAAGTTGGAAGGAAGGAAGAAGGGAAGAAAACAGATATGGATGGGGAGGGAGGGAGAGAAAGAGTGAGTGAGAGACAGACAGAAACAGAGAGAGGAGAAAGGAAGAAAGAAAGAAAGAAGGAAAGAAGAGAGGTAGGGGGACGAAGAACAAGTGTGTGAGCACATTATTGGGGTCTTGTTAATTACACCGTCCAAGTGTGTGATGAAGGTTAGTCATGTTTTCACGACTGGTTTCCTGATGTCGATGATGTCACTCCAAGTCGACCGCGGAAATGGACGTCAACTGCGGTTTCGAACGGTTGGAAATAGAAGGTTTGGTTCGCTGATTCACTTCCCCCGCGAGACGAGACGAGACGGGAAGCGAGACGGAAAGGAGCGGGTCCGTCCTCAGCCGTTGCTTTGGCCTCCCACGCGGGGTCCCTTGTTATTGTATATTCACGTTGATATACTACCTGTCGCCTTCTCTCTTATTAGGTCGAGTTGGTGGTGTAAAGAAGTTGATTCACTCACAGCTCGGTTCACAAAGCTTCATGAATTCTATATATATGGTCGAGTATTAGAGGAATAAACTTACGAACTGTTTCTCGGTAGAGGGAGTTTTACATTTTTTTTTGCATTTAAAGGGCAAAATTGCAAGGTCCGCGTGTAAACCGTTCCAGTGGAGGAATGGGTTGAGAGGAGAACACGACAGCCACGGAGAGGAAATATAATAACCACCAGGCATATCCTGTGTTTATACTCTGTTTAGGATCTCGTCCTGTGGAATAGGCTTGGCACTGTGGCGATGGTGGCATTCGTGAGAGTCGCTTTTTGCCTCTTGTTTAAATACCCTTCTTTTTTTTCTCCTTTGCCCTCGCCCTCCGTTTTCCCTTTTCGTCTTCTCTCTTCACCTCTCTCACTCCCCTCCTCTTCTGTCTTTACAGGGGTTTGAGAGAGACATGTCATCGAGTTATTTGTATATTATTATTATTTTATTTATTTAGATCTTTATTTTAGTTTTTTTTTATTATTATTATTATTATTTTGTCTATTGCTCCGTGATTATGGCTTCGATGTTTGGAGGTTTACCTTTAATCTACATATTCACATACATAATGTAGTGTACAGCCTACACAAGCCTCTCATCAACCCATGTGCATACATTAATTTCAATATTTCGTTAGAAAAATTAATCTGATATTGATTATTTGATATAGAAACGCAAATTGATCCATGCTCTTTTTTCTCCGCAGGCGAAAGCGGCCTCGGCAAAAGCACGCTAATCAATTCCATGTTCCTGTCTGACATATATTCCAACGACCACCCGGGACCTTCTCACAGAGTCAAGAAGACGGTGCAGGTAGGCTACTTAATTAGGAGAATAAAAAACCAAGGGATGCCGTCAATTGATTCATTAAAAAGCAATATTTCCCTAACGATTTCCTTGACATTTAAGACCTCGTTCTTATGCTTCGAACGGTGTTTTTTTTTCTCTTTTTTTTCTTATGACTATTCTTGCAGGTGGAGACCACGAAGGTTCTGCTGAAGGAGAACGGTGTTAACCTGATGCTTACGGTAGTCGACACACCTGGCTTTGGCGACGCCGTGGACAACAGCGATTGGTCAGTCTTTTTGTTTGTTTGTTTGTTTTGTCAATAAACTTTTCAAAGTAAAAAAAAAAAAAAAAAAATTGCTGTCGTGGGGGAATCGAGTGGTTTATT
>NC_091581.1:4133911-4156411 GCF_042767895.1 Penaeus vannamei | reverse complement strand
GAGAAAGAGAGAGAAAAAGTTTGTGTGTGCATGTTAGAGTGAGTGAATTAAGCAAATGGCTCCCAGAAATAAGGGAATATGGATACACCTCATATTTTTCCAAAGCTTGAATAGAACAGATAGTTAACTTGGAGAGTTTTAGTACTATCCCTGTTGCTTGTGTCATCATAGATATCTTTTAATCGAATTGAGAGGGCTTAATATGTCTCATACAATTTTACCCCTTAGACCTGTAGAAAAAAAGATAATGACATAATAACCTATACCGACTTTGATCATTTGTTGATTTCTTTAAAATGTTCATCCCTCTTGATATTAGATAAATGCAATGTATAAAAAGCATCTTGTGATTGCTGTAGAGGTTAACCAGGCATTATAGGCTTTTATTTTTGATGGTAATTAGATTTTAGTCATATCTTTATTTTGTTACTGGGTACTCCAGCCAATTTACACTTACAGAGTCAAGGCTGAGTATGATATCCAGAAGAACAAAGATAACTTTCACGATTAACATTCATTATGAACTATGAATCTTTTAGTTTTAGGCCTTTTAATAGTTAGCATGTATCTTTGATAGCTCTATGCTGAGCTTTTACTGTATTGGTTCTCATGATATGATTTAGTTTGTTTTCAAAAATGTGTTGTGATCAGTGCATAATTTGCAAACTCTTCTAGGAACCCACTGGCTCAGATGGAGGAGGAAAAGAACGAGCACACCAACCGCATGAAGAAGATGGAGGCAGAGATGGAGCAGGTCTTCGAGATGAAGGTCAAGGAGAAAATGGGAAAACTGAATGAGCTAGAGCAAGACGTATGTAAAATGCATTTTTTTTTTTTTCCCCCTCTCTCTCTTTCTCTTTTATCTTTCTAATTGGTAAATATTGATTGATTTATTTTGATTTCAATCTTTCCATTTAGTAGGAAATGTTGAGAAATATAGTCTGTAAATTTTAAGCATATTTTTGTAATAGTAGTGATGGTAGAGAAGGTTATTTTCCAAGATCAATAGGATTTATTGCGATTTGATTGACAGCTACAAAAACGCAATGAGACTATGCGTAAGAAGCTTGAGTCAGATACCTTAGAATTAGAAGAAGAACGAGAACGATTTGAGCGAGAGAAGAAGGCATGGGAAGCTGCCAATAACATCACCGTTGAGGAGCTGCACCGGAAGTCTTTAGAATCCATCAGTAGAGAGTGAGTAATGCCTCTTTTTTTATTAGGTTCATCGTTTATCCTTTTATTTATTATTATTTATTTTTCTTTCCTTTTCTTGGTAGATTTTTATTATTCATTATTATTATTCAGATAGTGTTTTCGTCAACAATAATGATTTACTATCTACAGTATTTCCGTATCCCCAGTTTGAAGCACGAGTTGAAAGTAAATATTCATTATATTTTTCAAAAAATACAGTTTCTCTTCATTTCTACTGGACCAATTTATACTTTTTTTTGTATTTTATTTACAATTAGTTGCATGTTAAAGGTAAGTTAGACCATAGGTAATGTATCATGCTGATGCTTCTGTTCACAAGATATGGCCCCTGTTTTTTGCGCTTGTTGAAATATGCGCTGATTAACACCAGGTTGTACTTGCTAATTCCGTCTTAGTTGAAGAACGGGAAGATAACCAGTAAGGAAACTTAATTGATTATCAATTCTGGCTTAAGCAGAGTAACATTCCCCTCATCCCCATCCTCTTTGTCGTCTTTCTTTTCCCTGCTCTTTATTCTCTGATTGTCGGAATTACTTTGGATGAGAGAACTGGCATAGATTTTACCAGCCATAAAGAGACATTGGGGGGATTTGCTCATAATACGGTCAATATATTGCTTATCTCAATGTTTCAGTATTTAGTTGCCAAGAAATTACGATTATTAAATATTGTATATTAGTTGAATAGCAATAAATTTAAAATTGTAAGACTATTTGTTTATTATTTGTTAGTTTACATCATGGAAATATCCGAGAGGTAATTGTTATGTTGAAATATTTTTGGCTTTTTTTTTTTTTTCTTCTCCCCCCCTTGCTCTTCTGTATGGCTTCTCTTTTTCTACTTCATATATATGTCTCCTTTAGCCAACAGGAAAATCTAATATTTATCAGGACATGCTTTTACACTGTATAAGTCATGTATATGTGCCCAGTCACTTCCTTATTTTGATATGCAATGCTTAAGCCAGTTACTTACGTGATTACTAAATAGGGTTGATATGTATTCTTTGAATCTGCAGGCTTTTTATATAATGTCATTGATTTCAAAATCATCAGGATGCCATGGTTGGTTGCATTGCAAATTGGCTTTTTATTTAATCCACATTTAACCATTTAGTTGATATATTTTTGCAATATCCATTTTTATGCCAACTTTTTTTTTTTTAGTTCCAACTTCAACATTTAACTATTTCTATTTTGAATAGCAACAGCTTTCCCTGCTAGCTTGTTCGTTTCTTTAAGATTCTTTAATGTTTAGACATTTATAAAATTATTAATGTTTTGCAGATGTCATGAAGTGAAAGTACTTTGCTATAAGAAACTATATTAACAGTGACCATTTGTCATTCTTTCTCTCTGCCCTTTTCTCATACAAAAAGTTACTTTTATATGTAATGAACCTTTTTTAAAGACAGCATCCCAGTTCAGGTCTCACTTATTTTTTTCCAATAGTTTATATTTTGCTTACCTGAGAATTTTAGCTTCACTTATTCTTTTCACTGAGGATGTGAGAGGTAATGTTTCCCACTCATGATCCTTCTGTAAAGGTTTTTGAATCACAACAATTAACATTTAAGCCTTCCATTGTAGTGTTACTGTATGATTAATACCACTAACCCTTTGAATGCTACATTCAGATTCAACCTCAGCCCATAGACAAATAGCAGTATCATTTTTGTGTGTGTGTGTGTGCGTGTGTGTGTGTGTGAAAAAACTCACACTACCATCCAGGCTGACTGCAGTGCTCACCAAATATGAGAAAACAGGTGTGACTTTAAACAGTTAAGATTTAAATTTGATCATAATTATAGACAAGTAGGGTATATTCATTATGGAAAAGTGGTTTTGCTAAATTCAGTATATAGGTGGCTGAATTACAAGTGTAAGGATTCATAATCTATTTTCATCTGTCTGTAAGCATCCCCCCTCCATGATATTCATAGAATTTTTTACTCCTTCAGTTAATGTATTGTTCATACAGATTCAAGCTAGATTTTTTCTGCTTAACCCATTGGATTCAGGTGACTCTTTGCCTGCACATGGACCAAAATTAAGGCTTACTTAAGTGGCAACTTTCTCGGGTGTGTGGCTTGTAGGCCCAGCCCACACAAACACTCATGTGCAATATTAAGATTTCTTTGTCTTCCCTTAGCATTATTATTATTTCTTTTTCTGCATAAGTGTTTGCTTATTTGCCATTTTTCAAGGTCTGTATTTGATATGCTATATCTGTATAATAATTGATTGTTTTCCTTGAGCAAACTCCTTAAACTCCTTATTATCTTTGTAGACAGTCTACAGCTCTGTTCAGTAACAGAGACATTGTGTAACACTGTATTATTTGTCTTCTTAAATATCTTTGTGTTATTCAATATTCTGAAACACACCCTGTGTTGCTGGTCATGGTGGGGCAGTAATAGGATCCTGAGCATGGAAATACTATCCTCCCTGGAGGTAGCACTCTACCGGCCATGGATGGAATATCCCACTTTCATTTACCATTGGAATTCATGCAAGAGTGCCATCCTAAATGCCCAGTAATTCTAAACTTCCTCCAAGAGCTTAGTGCAATCATAGAGAACCCTTCCTGTCACCCTGTCTTTCAAATTTTTCATAATGTTATAATCCCATTACCCCAGCCCTCAGCCAAATTTTTCTTGGCATGACAGTCGCATCACCTGGATCCAATGCTTAAGGTAGCATGCATTTTTTTTGAGGATAGGTTTCTTGGAAGGATAGGTTTCTAGGAATGAGTGCATGGTAAAAGTAAAAGAAAAATTTCAGTGTAGTTCACAAGGCAGAAAGCCATTACCTAGCCTTCTCTCGTCTCCACTACATCAAATACACGTCTCGTGTAAGTAAAGATGCAATCAGTCTTTTAAGCTTATAGATTTAGATAGTCCAATAGCAGATACTGATATGATTGATTTTGTCAGCAGTAGGCTTGTAGGGTAATCTGTTTTATTTTTTTTAGTTCTTAAGTGATACTGAAACAGTAGTTCTAGTCTTCAGGGATACTTGAGCCTATAAGAGAAATCATTCTAAATCAGGAAGGACTTACTTGATTATTTTGAAATTCCTATTTCTGGTGGCTTTACACTCTTCTGCATTGAAAAGTAAAAAACTTTCTAGAATTAATGGCAAGCAGCAGTAAATTAGAACTGTAGATTTAGCTCATTTGTTTGTTGATGATCCATTTTTTAGGGCAGAAGTATGAGGTTCATGTTACAGGTAACTGGTAAGGTAAGTTCAGGTTGAGAGTTTTGGTGAAAAGAGTTCCTGTTATTATACAGAAATGATTTTCAGACCCCCAGTATTTTATGAATGTGTCTTATATCTCCCCATGATTAGACGATTTTTGGGACTGCTTTCTACCCTCTTGTGTCATTTTTTATCTAATAAATGGTTACTGATATTAGTGTGGACTGAAATTTTCATGATATTGATGTCTTATGTGATATTTTGTAACTGTAGAAATGTGTAGTAGTTTATAAATGTCTTTATCTGTATATGTGTGTGTTTGTATAATTATATATATACACATACATATATACACAAACATGCATATGTTTATACATATACATATATAGGTAGCTACATCTATATTTTTATTTATTTTTTATTTGAAATTGCAAATATATTAGTACAGATTTTAGGAACTGTATGCTATATTTAAAGATATGAATGTGATTTGATCCAGATCTGTGGATATGTCCAAGGGTTGCAAATCTTAATACATAGCATGAAGATTTTTCTGAGACCTCAAGGCAAGTTCCAGACTTTTGTAGAGCCTCATCCAGAGTGTAAATTGAATTAGCAAAGGAATACCTATGTCAGTATTAAAAAGCAAATTACTTATCCCATTAAAAAGTATTAGGACTGGGTCTGAGGTCTCAAGAGTCCTTTTGTCTTCCACAACTTTTCAAACATAGGGAGTGCAGAATCAACCGTTATGCCAGCTTTTTTATTCAGGCAGTCAACAGAATGTGAAAACATCAGAAACCTTTCTTTTCATAGGCATCAGAGACACCATTTCACTTTTCTTACACTCCACAAATGTTTACTTTGGTATCATCACTAGATAGCCACGGATGGTTCTGAAGGACATTTATTGGGCGTACACTTACTCTCATTTCCCTATGATTACATTTTTAGACATTATTGCTAAGGAATAGAGAATCACATTTTGTAGCCAACTTACTTGCATGATAAATGATCACAATAAGCAGTGTCTCCTTCCTTTTGCTCTTTAATTTAAAGCTAGTTAAAGTTTGCATTTGCCTGCTTGATGTAAGAGGAATGAATGATAGGTTATGGAGTTCAGTCAGTACCGAAGTGTGATTTCTTGTCACATTGGAGCATTCGTTGAGCATTCGTGTTCTTCAATAGCATAGATAGCAGCTAAACATAAACAGACACTGTCGTTTTTATTCAGTCTTGTCAGATATTCTGTTTAGATCAACTTTTAAGATTTCTTTCATTCTCATCAATAGTTTTGTGCCAGTGCAACTTTAAATATTGTTATATTTAGCTCTTTCAGATTATGAGTATTATTTCTAGGTATAGATGTGTTCCTTTTATTTTATGAAGTAGATAGTATTTTCCTTGTGGTTTGTGTGTTTACATTTACATCCATATCATTTGTGTGTGTCACTGAACTGACTAAATGGTGCATGACTGAATAGCAAGGCTTCATGGCTAAGATCCATATACAGCATTGATGTACAGTATTTTTTTCAAATGAATGAAAAGTGTAAAAGATTAGGAATCACTGCAGCACTTGAGAGAAAAGAATAGAAGGTGCACAGTAGCTCAGAGAATTTCTTTTAACAAACTTAATTGCAGTAACACCAGAATGAGTGTGCACTAACCTTGGGCTACCTCCCACTAACAGGACCTCTTCTCTGGCGTCATCCAGCAGTGCTTCGGGAAGTTCTCAAAAGAGCTCCCCTAAGTTCTCTCGTACCTACTCTCTTCCCAGACATAAATTCAAACAGAATGAGCAGTGTAACCAGCAGTAGTGGGGCAAGATACCTTGTCTGGATTATGAGGGTTACTGATACGTAATAGCACACCTTGTTATAATTTTTTTTTCCCCATTACTATACTATTTTCAAGTTTTTAAAAGGATTGATCTTTTTTCTTACTTATTTTGCCAGTTGCTGATTTTTTTTTCTTTTATTTTAATTTTTATTATATCTGCCAAAATGTTAAGCAAATATGTTTTGATTTTCAATACCTTTAGTTCGTTTCGTGTTAGCGAACATTTATCATATCCACCAGGAAAAAAATGTATATGCAATGTATAGATATATGGATTATCTATTCTCAGATTAGCATTATTATGATAAACTTAGAAACTATGATCTGATACTCAGGCAAGTTAATTTTTATTGACTGCAATATACATAAGTTTTGTATAGAGTACTTCAAATATCATCACCTTGATATGATTTTACAACTTAGTAAAGTGCAGTTAATCTCAGAGCATTTATTTATATACATCTATTTTCCCCGTAATAATCATAGATTCAGGTATGGTAAAACAGATACACAAATGTGTATTTTTACAAATAAGTAATGCATTATTCACTAGATCAGTGAAAGGAAAGAAATGATGTAGTAATGTATTCACATATAGTTCATAAGATACTCCAGAGTTGTGAAAAAATATATATTAGGAAGTTATTTTAAGATTAATATGCATGAACATTTTTTCCAATGTAATAGCTAAAGCAGTTTTAGCAGGAATCAAAATGTACTAGTAATCAGGAGTGAGAGAGAGTTACTGATAGCTTTGCTAGATATATCTTGAAGGAATCCAGATGTGTCCATTGGAAAATGGAAGTATAATATGAAATATTCTTTTTTTTATGTTTGTGGAAATGTATTGTTAAAGTTTTGTTCATAATCCGTTGATTTACCCTGACGATTTATCTGATGCATTTCTGGCAATATATGTTAAATGTTGATGTTTTAACTTGTGTGCCACTTCAGTCATACTAAGAACAAGAAGGCACACAAGACAGAGACAAATCTAAGTCTATGGTTGGCATTATTATGACATACATAGTTACAGTTTCCATGGCTCATAGAGGTTAAGCAGTTTTAGTGGGGCATTACTGTAGTATGAATTAGTGACCTATTTTCAAATAAAAGGAAGTTGATTGCTCTTTAAATATCTTTTCTTTCATGTAACACATCTGGCCTCCACTGTGATATAGAATATGAGATCAGGCATTTTCATTATAAACACCTTTGCTGCTTGCAGGCCACTAGCAAGAACTACTAGTTTGTGAGAGGCAGGTGAAGAGTAAGACATCAAAAGGTTAACGTTGTAAGATCCAATATTTTATTACCTTTTTGATCATGTATAGACGTACTGTTAAGTATTCTTAAGAGGAAAAAGAGGACCTTTGTTAATAAATTTTATATTTCCAAAATTTCAAACTACTGCAGATGCAGTATTGTTGAACAGTTGGTGCAGAAGAATGAGATGGTAGGAGACCTGGCCTCATGTAAACTGAGTGATGAGCACAAAGCACCAATTGGATGAAAAAAAAAAAACACTTTCCTCAAGGCTTTTCTCTCACCTATATGCCTTTTGGAAGCCTTAAATAAACACAGCTTTTTCAGGAAGCATGAGTCACCTACTTTTTGTTCCTTCTCAAGAGAATGCCTACTAATGCCTTATTACACCCCTCAACAGGACATCCTGAGCCAGCTTGCTTTTCTGGCAGAACTTGCACTCCTTGCTTGCATCTTCTCTTAGTGCTATAAGAAATTCAAGTGAACTGGTTTACAGCTTTTGGGCAGATAGTCACTTTGTTTCTGTTTGGCCTAAACTCTCCATGACCTCTTTAGGCTTATCTGTAATTTCTTTCTATGGTGGATCTGGTCTGGTTATCATATCACTTTATCTTGTATCTGAAAAGATGTAATTTCTTTGGAAGGAAAAATCTCTCATCATTTATGAAAGCATCCCAAAGTTGTGGACATTTTACAATAATGTACCTAATTGAACAGGAAATATAATTAAGAAAGGCACATTAGGTCTCATATGGAAGTTATTTTCTTTGTAATACTCAGCTCAATGTCATTGTTAGTATTATTTTTCATTACTGTAATTTGATGATTAATTAGTAATACTTTCTAATTTATTTATTGTCACTGTTTATATCACTGTCCTATTACTGTTCGTTTTACTTTTTCTTTTCGTTATCACTGTCAACAGAGTTTTTACGGAAGTCATTGACCAAACACATCTTATTGTAAGCTATTTGCAAGTCCATGTAGAATGATTTTTATTTTGTTAGATTTCTTATTTTGTTATTTTGATTTTCATATTTTTTTCTTATGTATGCCTGTGTATATATATGCATATGGGTGTGTGTATAAAGAAAGAAAGAAAAAGAAAGGAAAAAAAATTGTATATATATGTAATATATATCTATATATATGTATGTGTCTGTGTGTGTGCATATCTACATATGTATATGCGTATATCTATATATGTATATGTGTATACCTATGTGTATGTGTATATCTATGTATGTATATGCATATATGTATGTGTATATCTATGTATGTATCAATAAGTGTGTATGTATATATATATATATATATATATATATATATATATATATATATATATATATATATATATGTATATATATTATAATTTTGCTGTTTATATTACACACACCCAGATAGATCCCTGCACATATATGCAAATTCTTATGAAATGAAACACAACCATATTAAGAAAGGAACATTAGATCTTGTTTCATGCCATACAAGACTCCTTACCTTATGATAAGACGGAAATGGAAGTGCATACATGCCCTATGTCCATATATGTAATGTTTAAACTTAGTATTCAGGATTTATTTCTTCATCAGTAACATTTTGTAGACTTGGTATTCTCTTTTGAATCAACCTTTACTTAGATATTTCTTTTCTCAACTTCTTTAGTAGTGTTGTTATATAGTGCAAGTAGATATATATATATATATATATAGAGTATTTATAAAATTGTATTTCAGCACATTGTATTATCCTTATGATATTGTAATCTTTGATATTTTAAATTCAGTTATCAGCATTGGCTGGAAATTTTGTTCTTGGAAGTATTTTGAAATGTTTTTTGCAGAAAGTCATTTTGAAAAGATTTTTTACACATACTCATAAACATATACAATATAGGCATATGCATATTTAACATTTACATGCTTAAATAGGGTCACATAGTTTCACACTGATAAACACCGCATATTCTCATTATTCTGATTATTTTGATTATTGTTATTATCACCATTATAATATGGTTAGCAAATTATTGCTAGCTTTTGCAGCCTATTTTATTTTCATGTTATTTGTGTGAGACCCATTCTTAAACATTATCATTTCTTACAATTTAAAATTCATAACCAGAAGATTGAGTAGAAAACAGTAGAATTGTCATGATTAATAGGCTACATACAATGTATACACTGTAGATTAAAATTATATTATTTTTATATATTCTGTCTAATAATGTTATCAGGCTATATTTTTGGCTTGCATAGCGATTAGGCTTTTTATCATTTTTTTCTTTTGTGTGTGTGTGTGTTTGTGCGTGTGTGTGTATTTGTCTAAGTTTATGTTTATATCTGAGTCACTATGATTGCCTTCACTATATATGTTTGCATCTATTTGAGTATGTGTGTGTCAGCATTCATGTATGTTGTTGTTCATGAGTGTGGGTGTCTCAGTGGGCATGTACATGCATATTTAGTGTGTGTATGTGCATGTATATGTATATGTATACGTGTGAGTGTGTGTGTGTGTGTGTGTGTGTGTGTGTGTGTGTGTGTGTGTGTGTGTGTGTGTGTGTGTGTGTGTGTGTGTGTGTGTGTGTGTGTGTGTGTGTGTGTGTGTGTGTGTGTGTGTGTGTGTGTGTGTGTGTGTGTGTGTGTGTGTGTGTGTGTGTGTTTTTATCTGTCTTTGTCAGTCTGAAAATCTTGAGTAAATGAATCTGAAGAGTTAAGAAAGTAATAAAATCAAGTATGGACATTTTGATTTACAGAAATATACATTCATTCATTAACAGTCACATTTTCATGTATATGCATGCATTCATGCTCACACAAAGACACATATGAAGTCACAGGCATAAACACATTCACATATACACAGATGCGCTGTGCACACACACGCACATACGCGCGCACACACACACATACACACACACACACACACACACACACACACACACACACACACACAAATGCACATGTACAAACATGCAAAATCAAACTGAAGCTCACTCACACAAACAATGCATTATAGTAAAATTGACCTTAAGTGCTAATTGCTTTCATACCAGTGCTTTCTGCATACATTCAACTGGTTATAGAGAATGTTTCTGGGCTACATATTTTTTTGCAGTATTACTTTAGTATTAGTAGTTCTGTTTTGTGGTGTATGGGAGTATTATTATGGTTGTTGATCTTCTTTTATTTCTTTCTTCAACAGGCATGTGGATGGGAAAGAGAAAACCAAAAAGAAGAAGGGGCTGTTTTAAAGCCACAGTTGCCAGTTCATAAAAGCTCATATTACCACTTGAAGCACCTGCACACCCTCACCTGCCTCAACCTCAGTCCCTTTAAAGATTACACAGTCATCTCATTTGCTTAATTGATTGCCTTTGAATTTTGTTGGGACTGTAATCATCTCTTTGTTATAGATAATTTTTATTTTTATTTTTATTTATTTTTTTTAGAAGATTGTTCACATATTATTTAAATGAATAAAAGAAAGTATTCACTCGTACATTTGAGATTGGCTTAGTCTTACAGGGGCAGGCAGTGTTCCTCTCGGTCAGCAGAAGATTATGGTTGTCTCTCCCATAACCCCCATTGCAACTTTGACATCCTCCTGCAGTCATTCTTTAAGGTTGTTCACAAAAGAAGACTCATGTATATCCCTATTTCCATATCAGGTTTTGTCAAAGTGTGGGGATTTGAAGGGGAACCAAAAAGTACGTTTTCTTCACATGGCTTACCAATACCAGTCTTTATTTACGTGGTTGGATTACCTGTGTGAAGTGATAACCATAATCTTCCCCCTCCCCCTCCCTTCCCTCCCCTTTCAAGTCATAGATATCAGTATCATCATCCTTTTAAAAACTGCTCTGTAGTGGCACATATTCCATTGACCAGCCAAAGGATAAGCCCTCCTGTCATGTAAATGCTGTCTGGGAGTAATTTTGTAAAATATGTAATGAATCCCTTGTTTAATGATTATCTGATATCAGATCCCTAAAACGGCATGAAGTAAAAGAGAAATGGGGACTCTCAAAGATTTTTTTTTTCCCGTATATTTTTTCTACTTTTTCTATTCTTGTATTTAATGATTTCCTTTATTCTCTTAATTACGCTCTTCATTTCACACGTACACTTAAAATTGGACATTTTTAAGTACATTGGTGTGAGATGTTTTTGTTTTGAGACACAGTAGTTGTAATATGTGGAGTGTCTTCCCTGGCTGGCCATCACGCTGTCAAGTATGAGAGGTACAGGATGTGACTACTTTGCAGTGTCTTGTTTTATCTTGTAGTTCCTAAGGGAAATAAAGATTGATAATTTTCTGGAGACTCTTTGAGATACTAAGGTGGTGAATTATAACTAGTTAATGGTAATTGGTTTTAACTCATTTGTAAAGTGGAAATAGTGGCTTCTAATGTAAGGAAACACTCACTTTGTATACTCATTTGATTACCCTTCTCAATAGACTAAACTACCTTATAGTTGAAGACATTCAGAAAAATCTGGAAGATGCATTTCACATCACATTAGCAACACCAGGATTCCCTTCACATGCTTCAGGAGCATTGGTATTATGGCCATAATAGATTGCCATATTGAAGGAAAATGGTAATAACAGTAAAGAGTCACATCCCTGCAAACTGTACATACTGTACTTAAAATTATAAGAGTTTAACGTTTATGTAAACATTGGGTATTACATACAGTGTTAATTATGTATTGTTTTTGTATTGTCTTTATACTCTTTATGTTTTGTTAGATTGGATATAGTTAACATCTATTTACTAGTCGTTTCCATTATTTTTTCTCTCTCTCACTCTCTTTAAAAGGCATATTCAGTTCATTGCTAGGCCCACTGCCATAGAGCTGTAAATAAAATGTACAATGAGAGCAGACCTGAACAAACTGCTTCATTCAGAATCATTTTTAATCTTCTGTATTTATCTTTATGTAAAAGTGTGTGCTTTACTGAAATGGTCTGAGAGATTTGTAATATACAGATAGTCATTCTTCTTCATCTTTAGTTTATCATCTTTCATTTACTTACAAAATTGTTTTCCCAGTATTACTGTGAATCAGCACTGCATATCTGATATCACATAAGACCATAATTGTATAGTGAATGTCCTCCAATATTCTTGATAAGGGCAGTCACGGAAAAGGATTGTCATTGAGGACGGCAAGTTAACCAGTCTAGCTGCTTTGAAAATGTAGGTGCATTTTTCATACATTTCTCTTGAGATGGTGTGATAAAATTTTGAAAAGGAAAGTGAACTGCCTTACTAAAAACTCTCCTGTAAGAGTAAGATATGAGACAACACAGTACTGCCTTTATTGTATGTCGTCAGTGTGTCATATGAAATATGGAGTTAATCTTTTATAGTCAAATAAATACGCTATGATGCATCTCTTTCTCTCTGGTTAAGGCATGTCAGCAGTGTAATTTTGTATAGATTAATATCAGTAAATGTCATGTGTCACATATTTATTTATTATCCTTTTTTGTGAAATTGTGTTGTTACATTCTTTAATTATGGTGTTTTATAATTTAAATTTGGAAACTGGGCATTACCAAGGACTCCTCCTTATTGAAAAAGAAGCAACACATACCGAAGTGTAAGGTATTGTGATATGACATACACCTAATACTGAAAAGCTAAGTCCAATACAGACTTAGTGAATTAGAGGAGTTCATTACAAAAAATATTTTAATTGGTCAAAGTTGTTTGATTTTTTAGAAGAAAATTATGTAAAAAAAAAAAAAAAAAAAAAAAAAAAAAAAAAAAAAAATATATATATATATATATATATATATATATATATATATATATATATATATATATATATATATATATATATATATATATAAAATATGTCCATAGAAACTACCATTCCTTTTTGTAGTTTTGTTGGTGTGGTTAGTAGAAATATAATATGGACCAGGAGACCAGTAAGTTATGTGTTATAGAAAATTTAACATTGAGTGAAATGTTAAAACACAGAAAACATTAAATACAGCTTGTCACACAAAGCTAACTTGGGTATACACACTATAAGTATTGCTACATCTGATTTTCTAAAATGATTTTATATGAAAATGGCTCTAGCAACAGTTACATGGAATGAAAACTAAATTGAATGACCAAAAGGATCATCTAAATACTATTACAATATATTAACACCACAAGTCTGTAGGTTTAATATCTGACACTTAATAGGATTGAGACCATTCATCTAATATATAAATACAGGTATTGACAAAAATGTAATGAAGAAACAAGGTTAATACCTAGACCAGAAAAGTAATTAAAAGTTATGAATAATATTTAGTCAGATTTTTTCCTTACAATATGCACATTCCTTTAAGACACACACACATACAAATAATGTACAATGACATCAGCTCATCTTCGCCATACAATACGAAGCTTAATCACAAAAAGCTGGCGAAGTTGTTTCCTCCATATATTTATCTACATCTGTCTCTGCAATCTGGCAGCAGATCCAGCAACCTTCATGTAAACATCCTCCTCACCCTGCCCCCGTCTCCCATATCCAAAATAGTCTCATCTCTGACCCTTCTAAAGTTAATACTGAACTAGGTACCTATTTTAGCAAGGTCAGCAGTGGCTTTCAGCTTATCTCACCAATTCGGTTTGGCTTTTGTCACGGAATAAGCACAGCTGATCCTTTTGCCTATTTCGAAACAGAAATCACATCAGCATTTGCGAACTGTCATTCGGTAGTAGCTATCTTTTTCGATCTAGAAAAGGCATGTGGTATCACATGGTGTCCCCCCAATCCCTTGCCCATTGTTGTCGTGGGGGGCTTAGGAGACGGAGACTGAGACCCAGTGCAGGGATCTCCCCTGTCTAGGGCCTCAGTCGACTCAATTAATTTTGCATGGTCTTTTCCCCCTCCAGCTTTTTGTTTCTGTCGCCCTACTATCTACTTCCTAAGGTGTAAGAGCCGTGCTGAAAGGATGAAAGGCTAACCTTGTGCCAGTCCTTAACGGCCAGCGGGAACCATGGGCATGGTACTCCCCTGATTTAGTTGTCTAGCCCTTACCCCCGTACAGGGCTCTGGGGGTGTGGACAGTTTATTTCCTTTTACATAATCAAGGCTTTCCATGGCCAGTAATTAAGATGTAATACCCCTATTAGGGGCAATGAGGCTTGCCCCTTCATCAGATAGCCCCACCGGCTCCCCGACCCCAGGCTCTCCTTTGGCCACGACTCTGAACACTGAAACTACTACCCACTCCTCAATGCCTACTAGTGCATTACCCACCCAATCAGAGACAATCTCCAGAAGATATTCCTACCCTCCCATCTTCCTCAAATTCATCAGCTACCCCTACAACCCTCTTCATCAAACACCCCAACCTCCCTTACTACTACCTTACAGCCTTATTCTCCATCTCTCCGTAATACTACCCTCCTCAACAACACTCCTGCTTCGACACGCCCCTGTCCTTCTACCATCACCAACCCTACAAATATCTTAACTACTCTTACTTAGCCCAGCTAAATGGGACCGATTTTTCGTGATCCCCCCTACAGCTTCTTACTTAGACAACACTTCTTTTTCAACAATGTCTCCAAAAACATGTAGGCAGAGTCCCTTTCTGTACCCGACGCGAAGCTGTAGCTGAAGCTGTAGCATTATCAAAACTAACTGACCTCTCTGGCAAGCCCATCCCTGCAGAACCTCATCCAACTCTTAATACTTGTACCGGAACTCTCTATCTCCCCAGCAAACTGCCCAGACGATACCAAAGATTGCTCAGATTGTGGAGAAGACTTGCTCGGCTGCCTCAAAGACCAGGATATGATATTAGTACATTGCTACTCCATTCCTCCTAGAGGTCATCGAAAGAAACCCACCAACATCGCCAAAATTTCTTTCAGTACACATGACCTTCCCATTCATATCTACATTGATGGACAATCTCTCCCTGTTCAACCATACCAACCTCCTCACTGTCAATGTCAAAATTGTTGGCGATTTGGACATCCTGCCAAACAGTGCCGTTCCACAGACCGATGCCCCCTCTGTGCCCAACCCGGTCATAACAGATCAAACTGCTCTGCACAAACACGCACATGTGCTAATTGCGGCGGCCCTCATAATGTATGTTATAGAGGCTGTCCCACTTTCAAGTTCGAGTCTGAGGTAGCAGCTCTCCGATACAAAAATGGTCTCAGTCTACGTAAATCCAGACAGGAAGCACGCCGACAAGGTTTCTCTTATACTCCCTACTCCAGTACTGTCACTCGTTCTGCCCCTCCTCCTCCACCTCAAGATGTTCATACACCCTCCCCTATACCTGCTTACTTCCCCACTTTCACCACTTCCACTTCTACATTCGACATCCCCCAGTCAAATTCGTTTGCCACTCTAAATCCAGACACCCCAATCTCAACCACAGCTCCAATCTTAACTACAGCCCCAACACCATCCCCTCTCCCTCCCCGCACTACCCTCAGTAGATACACGAAACGTTCTAACCCTTCTTCCCGTACTGCACACTCACCTCCACCTACCTTTACCTTTATTCCTCAGACACCAGTCTCCTCTTCCCCCCTCATATGAAAACCTTTGTCCCACAAAACTCTCCAACAAACTTCACAGCAGATAGTATGGAAGACATTCAAAGCTATGTGCTTGAGACACAAAATTCCATAACTTAAACTCCCTCCACACTTGAAGTGATTGCCGATATCCATACCCCTCCTACTCATATTCCCCCTACACCCCTTCCTCCTACTCCCTTTCAACAAAACCTAACCTCAATTCCGCCCACCACCGATATCCATCCTCCCGATAGCCATCCACCTGAAATTCATTCCCCATCTTTCTCATAGCACCCCTACACCCATACCACTAATATTCCCCCCACACCACTTCCTCCTACTCCCTCCCAACACAACCCACCCCCTTCAACTCCAACTATACGCACATTCTCCCTTCCTCCATTCCCTCTATCCTTTCCACTCCCTCCCGGATACACACGGGAATCACTCATGTCACAACACCCCTAGCTCCTTCCCCCCAAGATTCCCCAACACGTACTGGCGCTTTCACATAAAATAACTAAGATATAGCTTTCATACATTGGGATATTCGCGGTTTCCGTTTTCACAGACCAGACCTACGCCATATCCTTGCTTCTTATAACAACCTGTTCTCCTTCCGCAGACGGATAAATATCCTTCACTTGATCTAATTCCCTTAGCTAAACCACCATAACCCTTTCCCTCATCAACCCCTTTACCCATCTTCAACTTTCCAACATTACTATAGATAGTTGACGCATAGCAACTATCACCTGACATCACCCTATACTATACCTTCCTACAGTGCTATATGACCTTAGATGTCTAGCACATTTATTTCGCTTTTAACCATTAATCAACCATTTGAAAGTCTACGCACTGACGCGCCGAAATTCGGGGGGGGGGGACTCTACGGGAACCCAACCCACATATCGGCAAAATCGACTGTGTAACGAGGAAAATAAGCGAACGCTTGAGCATTATATCTCGGAGTGTCATATGATACAGCCTTTCAGACCAACTAACATGAGTATAAAGAACTATGTGATTATCTTATAGAATCTGATACATTGGAAGATATACTCATGCTATATCCTAATTTTACTATGTAAAACTATCATAATCATAAAACGCACCACAGAACACTTTTATGTAAACACAAAGGCAAAGGTATATCAAAGGTAATATACGTTTGCATGCTGTATGACATATTCCCATTTTGCCATGTAAAGTTACTCTAATCACAGAATACTGTACTCTGTCGAATGTATGTGAATATATGTAACACTGTAATCACGATTGCCCACGCCTGAGCAGTTAGCCAGGGTGGTAAATGAACTTACTTAACTTTACTTAATCGACAGGAATTCACACCCAAACAAAAAAACGTCCTAACCCATAACCCAACCTAACCTACCAATGTACGGTGCCGTTGTAGTGATGCGATATACCCGCCATCCCGAGAGTGGACCAAAATACCATAGTCTCTCCTCTCCGCTGCTACGGGACAGGGTGATAAGAGATGGCGCCACCCGCGACGGACCTGCGCCTGGCTTCCTCCTTGGAATTGTTAAAATAAATATCCTGCGAAGCTGTTATTCAGGAGCAGACGGCCTCTTGCTTATGAGCACACGGCTCTCTCATTACCGTGCTGCTCTCTGCAATATCCCTTTTGGGTATTGTTTAATTTTATCTATATTACATTTTATTATTTTGCACATTTTATCGAGGGTTTTATGGGTAGAGGTTTATGGTCAAACTCATGGCCAGACCAGAGAAGGAACACATGATGTGGAAAGGAGACCTCTTGAAGATTAAATAAAATATTTAATAAAGAATGAGCTTGATCTTGTCTTTTCCTTTTATTCTTTAATTCTATTAACTGATTAATCTGATACTGACTATATATTCTTAACTAATTATTTTTGCCTGGATCTAACCACGCCCGCTCGGCTATGTCCTGCGGGAGGGGGGGGGATAAATTAATTCTTCTTATACATGCATACAGACTGACACTCATGCATAGAAATAACACACACCTTACACGTCTCTCACTGTCGTACATATACACGGGTGCTGATCCCTTATCAGCTGGTGGCGGCCTACCCCCCTCGCAGGATAATTAGCCTGCTTGCGCTACCAAGGAAGCAATTAATCTGGAATACTCACTCAGGGGCAAGATAATATGTATGTACGGCAAGACAGAGCTACATCCATACTGTAAACAATAAATCAAATACCTTTATATATCGAAAGTCCGAATGTCAATTTTCCTTCGCTTTCGGTCGGTCTGTTGTGGATCGCTTCGTTTTTATCGCTTTTTTTCGGGATTTAGGGTACTTCATGGCCTCAGAAATCGAACTGCGATAGATACTAAGGTCTTTTTCTTCTTCGTTGCCACTGTATAGTCTTAAAAAATAACGTAGAATCGACGCAACACCGAAAATGATGCATTTCTGTCACCGACTGCCCGTGAATCCTGTCAAAACTGGCGGCGAGAAACGCGAAATGTTCTAGACCGATTCCCGTTAAAACCTTTTAAATCAATCTTATAAAATGTAAATGAGGTATAAAAAACATTAGTAAAGGCCTTTGAAAGCATAAATATGGAGCGGCAGACACATGATTAGCAGAATATCATATTGACAATCGCGCAGCAATACATGCACTAGTCTGCACAGCGCAGTAATCGGTTCTGCGTCCAGTCTAATGTTTACTTTCGTCATGAAAGTAAGATGATGGACTTCGGCAAAATTGGGCCCTCCCCTCTGTTCATTTACGTATAGCACCTTTGGGAAGCATTTGCACAAATATTGCCATAGAGGAAACGTGTCTTGGTTTGTATCGGTCTATTGATTCATTTAGGTTTTATCTCCCAACTCAGACACTACCATATACCGCACATTGTCACTCCCAAGATCAGCTGTTTCGAGGGTTCGTAAACAGAGGTCGGGGTTTCACGTGATTCGAACACACGAGGCTTCACGAGCCCCTGCCTCTCTATTCGCACAACAAAATGAAAGAAATCGCACGATTCCATCTACAAAACCAATGCTATCATGGGCGAATAGTTCTCTAAAAGGATAGCCCTGCACCTTTGCTCAAAATCTCCCGGCACACCATAATCTGCCACTGCTTGCTGCAAGATTTCAAAAGGGACAATATAAACTAGCCATTAACAACTTATGAGGAAAAACCGACAAACAGGAAGAGATTTCAACCTCTACGCGGCAGCCTGAAGATGGTTGTTAGCAAGCTGGACGATGGAGCAATGCTTGGACTCATTTCGTGTCCAATAACATATTCTACAAATGGACAAAGTTTAAATAAATGAATTCATCCACTGTTTGAGCAGAACATCTATTTCCTCAATTTTGAGCAGTAATAAATCAACTAATATGGCTGAAATCAGAGTTCATACAGAAATTTACCTTTAATCTGCATTTAAGGTTCTTGTATCGTTCTATCTGAGGAGCTGAATTTGTGTTTGTTTTATTTACTGGAAAATTTCTACCGCGTCAATATATAAGGTCTTTCGCGGCGTCTCCAAAATATTTCGACAAGTTGCGGCTTGGGTGGCAGAGTCCCCAGATAAGGAGAGCTCATACAGCACTATGATAAAGCATTGTGGCGAAATGGTAAAAAAAAAGAGGTTAACAGTTAATACGTAAGATGCCAAAGGTCGAAGAGCGCCGTAAGTCGATGACGTAGGGTAAACGAGAGATTAGCAAAAGGAATGCGATAGCCGCTTAGGTCTGACAAAGCTAGTCTCGTCCTTTCAGCACAGATCTCACATTTTAGGATATGGACAGAAGAAAGGGATGAAGTCGAAAAATTGACTATATTTTGATAACTGGCAACGTTTTAGTTGGCCTTTTTTCCTGCAAACAAAGCAATTCCACATACATTTCACTTGTGCACCCGTCATTGTTGCGGAATTGTAATGATAGCAATTTGCGGTCCTTTATGCACCGCTAGTGACACTATGGCGTTGTGCACAGGCTGTGAACAAACTTTTGAGGAAACCTATTGTGAAATTTTATAAGCAGGGCGATACTGCAATAGTTTTTTTTTCAGTCACGTCGTTCTCCCGAAAACAAAAGTGTAAATCGTGCTTAAAAGAGTGCTGTTATGATAGTATAAGATACTGGTTTCAGTGCAACAGACAGAAAGCAAATCCTAAGAACAAGAGAGTGAAAAAATGTAACTATACAGTATCATTATTTAAAGACCCATGGGTAGAAGAGGCTAAAATAAAACCAAGTGAAAATATAAGACTTTGATTATAAACGACCTTTTTTCGCAAAAATATTTAGAAGAGAGCTTTGGCTGGAGTCCATACACAGCAGTAGACTGGCGCTCCATTTCTAGTGAAGTATGTCAATGTGATAAAAAACTTCGAAGGCCTTCTCGGAAGGCCCCCGAGACCATATCTTGTACATCAAAGAAAAAGCTCAACGTCGCCTCCGAATCTTACAAACTCTTTCACGTATCTCCTGGGGCTCTGATCGCAAAACTCTCCTCCATCTTCATGTTACCTTGATTCTCTCCACTCTAGATTTTGGATGCCATATCTACTCCTCTGCCTCAACCTCTCTTCTTGCTCACCTTGATACAATCCACCACAGCGGTCTTCGCTTAGCCCTAGGCGCCTTCCGCTCCTCTCCAGTTGAGAGCCTATATACTGAATCTGGCATGCCGTCCCTCTCTCGACGTCGATGCTATGCTCGATTTCACCAATTTTCCCTTACCAAACTAACTATTCCACAATCCTTGATTCATACCTTTACCTCTTCTCCACGTTTACCAACTCCTCTCCCCGTACGCATGGATACCCTCCTCTCTCATTCCCCCTTCCCTCATCTCCGACCTCTCCCACTGTCTGTCCATTCCATTCCTCCATGGCTTATACCTAACCCCTGTATTTGTTCCTCAGTTTTCCCTGACCCACCAAAATCAGATATTCCCCCCTCTATCCTTCTCGCTCATTTCCTTGACCATGTCTCCATTCATTCCTCCAGCATTCATGTTTACACTGACGGTTCCAAATCCATCTCAGGAGCTGGATTCGCAGTAACATTCCTAAATTGCACTTTCAAATACACCCTCCCTCCTGAATCTAGTGTCCTTACTACAGAACTATATGCACTCCTTTTTGCCTCAAGACGCATATACTCATCCCCCTCTTCCTCTTTTACTGTTTTTACTGACTCCCGTAACTCTTTAACCCTCATAAAGTCTATGCACTCGACCAATCCCCTTGTCTGTAAGATCCAGAACTGGTTCTATCTATCCACACGTCACAAATCTGTCAGATTTTGCTGGGTACCCAGCCATGTTGGAATCCCGGGCAATGAACAGGCAGATACTCACATATTCCAGCTACGGATTACTACCCCCACATTAAAACCTTCTTGTATACCCGATGGCAATCTTTTTGGTCAAGACTCCACAACAATAAATTACATACCGTAAAACCATCAGTCTCCTCTTGGTCAGCTCCATTTCACAAAAATAGACGTTGGGAGACGGCCCTCGCACGATTACGTATTGGCCACACTCGCCTAACACATGCTTATCTAATGTCACGCTGAGACCCGCCCATATGTCCTCTATGTAGCGTCCCTCTTTCAGTCCCACACATTCTCTTGTCCTGTCCACGCTTTAATACAGCACGTACCTCTGCTTTTCCACATCTATCCTCCCTTCACCGACCTCCCAACATATCAGACATCCTTACAGAATCCCACAGCTTCTGCCTCGACAACCTGTTCTTCTTCCTCAGACGCATAAATATCCTTCACTTGATCTAACTCCCTTACCTAAATCACCATAATCTTTCCCCTCATCTTCAACCTTTCAACACTATTCTAGATAGTTGACACATAGCAACTATCACCTGACATCCCCCTTTACTATACCTTCCTATAGTGCTATATGAGCTTAACCATTGACCATTCTCGGAGCGGAGGGGAAAATCGTAGAGTGCGACAAAAAGTCATTTTGGGTAGGGGAAAATTTAACCGTGGCCGAAAGCCATTTAAAGGATTTTGGGTCTTTGGGGTATATGAACGTGGCACAAAGAAAGTATATTTTTCGAAAGTTAAGAATAGAAATTCGAAAACATTAAGCAAAATTAGACAAAAAACATATATGCCTTGTTGCCACAATCTATACAGACCAGTGGAGAGGCTAATAACCATTAAAGAAACTAGGTTACAACCACCAAAAGGTGAATTACTCCATAAAATTTTTATCATCCCAAAACAAAAAAGTACACACTCAAAACATGAGCGCCTATGGACTACGATTAAAACTTGGGAGCAGCGACCGGGAAAATTAAGACACTATGACGAGTAATATTTTGCTCAACATGTGTTTTGCCTTCGATACAAGCCTAAAAGCCGCCTCTGTGCA
>NC_091581.1:4123911-4131411 GCF_042767895.1 Penaeus vannamei | reverse complement strand
TCTGATGGCAATGTTGATAACCTATGAATAACGATATTTTGCAGACTTAGTAAACTATTTGCTATATAATTGACGGTAATTTTCTATATTACCTCCGCAGCTCCAATATCGACGATGTTGGTATCGTTGGATTCCTCTCACTGTCCACATTGCAAATATATAGTTTTTATTGCGCGGAAACCCCCCCCGTTAGCGACAAACTTGACCCCGATAGCAGGGGAGGGCATGAAAAGTTCCAGGGAAAATGCGGGGATAAATAACACTAATAATATAACCCCACAGTGAAAATCACCATGGTCATTCACATGACTCCATTGCAGGGGGCTGCCTCGTCCCAACCCCACCACGTATTCCTGGCAGGCTAGAGCGTTACACAAGTTACACAATTATCGTCGATTTCGGAGCGGCGGACGTATTACAATTACCTCGTAACATTCCCACTGAATCAGCATACTAACCTTGACATAGTCAGCATTGTATACAGAGACGATTGTAGTATAATCAGGATGAACAGGGTATACCATGAACAGAAGAGCGCCCTTGTTGGCGGGTTTTGCTCCTGTCTCGATGTTACACCGATGGCCTCAAGGTCGAGTTTCCCGTCCTCTGGAACCACGACATTCGAATTCCTAACCGAAATAACCGCCGCGTTCAGTAGTCCGCCACAGCCGCCGCGATGACCGAGTGTGGAGGGTGCTCCTACTCCGAGACCGATTTCCTGCGCGAGGTAGCAACCAGCCAGGAACAAATGCTGGAAATGTGCTTTCGCCACTGCCTCCTACGTCGGGAGAGAGCCTACTGCAGGTGCGGGCAGCCAGCACGCCCAGGCGTGAAGAAAAGGTTCAGAAGCACCCTCCCTACTATCAGCGGTATCTATTAATCAGGTTAGTACCTTAAAAATCCTAGGTTATGGTAGGTTATCGGCTCCGCATCTAGTTCGTGTGCGCTCTATCCTGCCGTGAATATGTGGTGGATATTTTGTTTCCTCGGCGGGGGTTGGGGGTGGCAGCCCCCCACAGGTGGGAATGGAAAGTCATGTGAATAATCATGGTTTTTTCACTGCGGGTTATATTATTAGGGTAATTTTCTATATTACGTCCGCCGCTCCGTCATCGTCGCCCCTACTATCGGGGCCAAGTTTGCCGCTAACGGGAGGGGGGTGGGGGGATCCGCGCAATAAAACCTACATATTTGCATTGTATAGAGTGAGAGGAATCCAACGATACCAAAATCGTCGATATCGGAGCGGCGAAGGTAAAATAGAAAATTACCAAATTGACCGACAAAGATACAAATATAAAACAAAATTATGAGGGACAATATGCAGATCGAGGAAGTGGCGGAGTTGGGTAATGAAACCTATATAAAATGATAGAACGATACAAATCAAGACACTTTTCCTATGTGGCAATATTTGTGCATATGCTTCCCAAAGGTGCTATACGTAAATGAACAGAAGTTAGACCCCAATTTTGGCCAAGTCGAGCGTCTTGTTGAGAGTAAACATTGACTGAACGCAGAACTCATTACTGCATTGTGTGAAGTATTACAGCGTTAATTGAATTACGTTACATACTGTATTAATGTGTTACTGCGCGATTGTCAAATTAATAATTTGCTAATCATCAGTGTCTGCCGTTCCTCATTTGTGCTTTCAAAGGTCATTATATATTTTGCTATATCTAATTTACATGTTTTAAGATTCATTACACAGTTTGTTACGGGAATTGGTCTGACGAACCTGCACATGCGCATTTTCGCGCCAGGTGGATTACCGGCCATTTGGAGACATTTGGCTGGTGAGAAATGTCTTGTTTTCGCTGTTGCGTCGATTCTAGGTTATTCCTAAGACTACAGAGGCAACGCAGAAGAAAAAGTTAATATATATATATATATATACATAAATAAATGTAATATATATATATATATATATATATATATGTATGTATGTATATATATATTATATATGTATGTATGTATGTATGTATATATATTATATATATATGTATGTATGTATGTATATATATTATATATATATGTATGTATATATATATTATATATATACATATATATATATATGTATGTATGTATATATATATATATTATATATATATATATGTATATATATGTATGTATATATGTATGTATATATATGTATATATATGTGTATATATATATATATGTATGTATGTATGTATGTATAAAGTAATGCATACACAAATACATCCATATATCTTGTGCAACGCGTTTGTTTATCCGTACCTCTCACGGCGCCGTTTTAGTACACTACAATCTGATTAAAAAAAAAAGTGCAGATTTTTTGGTGGTTATTTCTAATCTTACACGGGTAGAAGATGCTGGTTTCCCTTCGAAAGGATCTTCCCTTGAGACCAGATGATACCACGGGCATGGATGTCTTTCGTACATAGGTTCTCAGTAGGTCTTCACGGCAACGTCTTGTGGCTGATCTGCTCTGCGCTTTCCTCGGCTTTTGCCTGTACTAGTATTTGTCCGCGAATAGTCCAATGGTCAAGTCTAGAATCAGAGTCCTTTTCCTTAATGTCAGGTCTGGAATATAAGCAAACCAATCAAGTTCACTGTTGGATAGAAGGGGAGAGAGAGAGAGAGAAGAGAAAAAGAAAGAGAGGGAGGGAGGGAGAGAGAGAATGGAAAAAAAAGAGAGACAACAGTTATTCTCTAGTAATAAAATAAATGAATGTCAAGACTGGTGTTTCAAAATAAATTAGAATATACTCATAGCAATGAAAAACAACAACAAAGGAATGGAGGAACAATGAGCAAGATTAGAGAAACTGAAGGGGAAAAGGAGGCATCGAGAAAGCAATCCAAAGATTATCAGTGAACATTAACTATTTCGTCATATAACTTACCAAACGATATCATTCGTATCGGTATGCATTCTGGAGGCCAAAACACGTAGCAGAACTGGGATACCCATCTGTAGAGAAAGGATCAGTCCCTTTTCTACTGGTGGGTATTTGGCCAAACAGAAGAGCTATGGTTTTTGAAAGATTATATGAAATTCATGTCCCATCCCGATTCTGCAGAAGAGAGAAACAAAACATGGGATATTTATTGATATTTCCACTTCGAGTCAGGCTGGTTAGCGAAGTGATTACTTTTCGTTTAGCCAAGTGCCTTCTTACTCCCACCTCCCATATTTGGATAACTTGGAGTGTGTGTGAGTCTAACTGGATAACCTGGTGCAAAAAGTGGTTGTGTGTGAGCCTAACTGGATAGCCCGGTGCAAAAAGTGGAGTGTGAGCCTAACTGGATATCCTGTTGCAAAAAGTGGAGTGTGTGAGCCTGACTGGATAGCCTGGTGCAAAAAGTGGAGTGTGTGAGCCTAACTGGATAGCCTGGAGCAAAAAGTGGAGTGTGTGAGCTTAACTGGATAGCCTGGTGCAAAAAGTGGAGTGTGTGAGCCTAACTGGATAGCCTGGAGCAAAAAGTGGAGTGTGTGAGCCTAACTGGATAACCTGGAGCCAAAAGTGGAGTGCGTGAGCCTAACTGGATAACCTGGAACAAAAAGTGGTGTGAGCCTAACTGGATAACCTGGTGCAAAAAGTGGATTGTTTGAGCCTAACTGGAAAGCCTGGAGTCAAAAGTGGAGTGTGTGAGCCTAACTGGAAAGCCTGGAGCCAGAAGTGGATTGTTTGAGCCTAACTGGATGACCTGGAGTCAAAAGTGGAGTGTGTGAGTCTAACTGGATAGCCTGGAGCCAAAAGTGGAGTGTGTGAGCCTAACTGGATAGCTTGGTGCAAAAAGTGGAGTGTGTGCGAGCCTAACTGGATAGCCTGGAGCCAAAAGTGGAGTGTGTGAGTCTAACTGGATAGCCCGGTGCAAAAAGTGGAGTGTGTGAGCCTAACTGGATAGCCTGGAGCCAAAAGTGGAGTGTGTGAGTCTAACTGGATAGCCTGGAGCCAAAAGTGGAGTGTGTGAGCCTAACTGGATAGCCTGGTGCAAAAAGTGGAGTGTGTGCGCCTAACTGGATAGCCTGGAGCCAAAAGTGGAATGTGTGAGTCTAACTGGATAGCCTGGTGCAAAAAGTGGAGTGTGTGAGTCTAACTGGATAGCCTGGTGCAAAAAGTGGAGTGTGCGAGCCTAACTGGATAACCTGGAGCCAAAAGTGGAGTGTGTGAGCCTAACTGGATAACCTATAGCCAAAAGTGGACTGTGTGTGAGCCTAATTGGATAGCCTGGTGCAAAAAGTGGAGTGTGATCGTAACTGAATAGCCTGGTGCAAAAAGTGGAGTGTGTGCGAGCCTAACTGGATAGCCTGGAGCCAAAAGTGGAGTGTGTGAGCCTAACTGGATAGCCTGGAGCCAAAAGTGGAGTGTGTGAGCCTAACTGGATAGCCTGGAGCCAAAAGTGGAGTGTGTGAGCCTAACTGGATAGCCTGGTGCAAAAAGTGGAGTGTGTGAGCCTAACTAGATAGCCTGGTGCATAAAAGTGTGTATGAGCCTAACTGGGTAACTTGGTGCAAAAAGTGGAGTGTGTGAGCCTAACTGGATAGCCTGGTGCAAAAAGTGGACTGTGTGTGAGCCTAACTGGATAGCCTGGTGCAAAAAGTGGAGTGTGTGAGCCTAACTGGATAGCCTGGTGCAAAAAGTGGAGTGTGTGAGCCTAACTGGATAGCCTGGTGCAAAAAGTGGAGTGTGTGAGCCTAACTGGATAGCCTGGAGCCAAAAGTGGAGTGTGTGAGCCTAACTGGATAGCCTGGTGCAAAAAGTGGAGTGTGTGAGCCTAACTGGATTGCCTGGTGCAAAAAGTGGAGTGTGAGTCTGACTGGGTAACCTGGTGCAAAAAGTGGATTGTGTGAGCCTAACTGGATAACCTGGAGCCAAAAGTGGAGTGTGGGAGCCTAACTTGATAACCTGGAGCCAAAAGTGGAGTGTGGGAGCCTAACTTGATAACCTGGAGCCAAAAGTGGAGTGTGGGAGCCTAACTTGATAACCTGGAGCCAAAAGTGGAGTGTGGGAGCCTAACTTGATAACCTGGAGCCAAAAGTGGAGTGTGGGAGCCTAACTTGATAACCTGGAGCCAAAAGTGGAGTGTGGGAGCCTAACTGGATAGCCGGGTGCAAAACGTGGAGTGTATGTGAGCCTAACTGAATAAACTGGTGCATAAAGTGGACTGTGTGTGAGCCTCCTAACTGAATAACCTGGTACAAAATGTGGAGTGTGTGAGAGCCTCCCTTGCTAGGCTATCGTCCGCACATCACAGTGCCTGTTCCGTAGAGGTTAGTGCAGTAACACGACCTTGTTACAGTCATAGCAACCAGGTGTTTCCTAGTCATCACAAAAGACCTCTCTGATTTGTGCTCTCCACATTAGGGCTCTTTATGCACCAAAACCATCCCTCCCATGTGAGAAGTTGTAGGTTGTTTGTTCATCTTCATGACTATTTGGCATGCCGTTATATGAACATCTCATTAATAGGGTAATAGGGCAATTTCCCATTTACCCTATAGATATTATTATCCTCTATCATTACATGAGTACCTTGAAGTCCCACAGTCTGCTCTCCGACAAGAGGAGAGGCTGAGAAGATGGTAAAGTCCCATCCGATCCAGCAGACAAGGTGGGCCCTAGATCCTATAGAAAAGTTGTCCATCAAGGTACATATGTGGAACAACAAAAATTGTGGTCCACCATCCATTGTCGTTTTGGGTTGTGTCAGAGAGGGTTGCAGAGATGGTATCCACTCCAAATGACCGCTCGAGATTTAACTGGCGCTACATTCAAGAGAGCTGAGTTGTCTGAGGGTCGAAGTGGCCACCCGGTATCTGTAGACTGATACCATTATTGAGAGCTTATTTCTGAGGGACTTTGTAAGATCTGAGACTGTGGATCACTGCTCCTTGTTACAGCATTATGACCAATATTTCTGGACCCGAAAAATTGTTGCAAGCAAGGCAGACCAGGAAACTGACATCTATGGGAGAACATGAGAAAGGATCCTCCAAAACTGTAGGGTTACAGTGTCGGATGGCCATGGTTACTGTCCAGGTTCACTTCAAAACTTCCCACTTGCCCAGGGACCACCCGGGGGGGGGGGGTTACCTGGACAAAATGTGGCAGCTTATTTTCTGGGAATTCAGTAGTTACGGATGGTTAAACATTTTCAACATTTTCACAAGCATACAAAGATAACTTTTTCAGACCCCCAGTCCCCCTAAAAGCGTACACCTAAAAATAAGGGTATTCTTATACACTCATCATTAGGTATATAGACTGGATACTAGGCAGATTTGTTTACCAAAGTTAATGTAGGACAACATTGGTTAATATTACGATCTTCAATATATTGATAATTTTGATGTCTGAATCTTTGGAGACCCAAATGGCAGCTCACAATGCATTTAGCAGTGAGGCAAAGTCTCGCATTTAGAGATTTCCTAGACCAAGACCGGTATCCGAGAACTTGAGGGTCTGCAAGATCTTGCTCGGTTGGGATGTGCTTGAAGCGGGGACTTTAAAGGCATTCGGAGATACACATATATCGTAGAGGTGAATTTCATGACTCCAGGCTACTATACCTCGATATCAAAAGAGAGAATGGTTTGGCAGTAGGAGTAATGAACTTTCGGGACAAGATCTGCAGGTGGTGGTACCTGGTAGGAAAGTGCACCCTCCTCGGTGTTGACCCCTATGAATGATTAATTTTACGACCTGGGACTAAATGTGGGGAGTTGGATTTTGAAGCCTGTGCGTGTTTAAAAATCATCACTTTTTCCAGCTTTATTACAGCATTTACAGATTAGGTCAGTATTTAGTAAAATATTTAACAAAGAACAATTCCACATACAGATATGTTACTGCAAAGCTTCATTTACTTGCTTCATGACTAGATCACACTGCTGAAGCAATTACACTTGTTATAGAAGTATTGGATTCCATATTCCACTACAAGTTCAATACCATTACTTTTTTTTCATTATCAGCGTGTCTCGTATCATCCGGAGATTCGTGTCATTGTATTCGGGACTCAGAATGGTCCTCGCGGCTTGAGGGGAGGGCCCTGTCTTCGTGTGCCACGCATACACCTGCAAAATCACAAATAACATGCAGGCTTTTCAGTGTAGAATAGAATTATGACCTGTGATATAGTTGTTTTTAAATGGAAAAAAATGTATATACATACATACATATGTACTCACACACATTGCATGCTGAGTATGTATCATAATGATTTGATTACAGGTGTTTTGTTATTATGCGCGTACAGCACATGTCTGTACTTGTGATTAGATCTGTATTTGCATTACAGTGTGTGTACGCGCGCATGTGTATCTGTGTGCGTGTGTGTGTGCGTGCATATGTATGTGTGTGTGTGTGTATGTGTGCGTGCGTGCGTGCGTGCGCGTGTGTGTTTGTATGCCGTAAGCATAAATGTACCTGCTTGTCCATATATTTGCGTGTGTACCTACGATTGTGTATAAATACTTATGTTTCTTCGTTCGCGTGTTTGCGTGCA
>NC_091581.1:4116411-4118911 GCF_042767895.1 Penaeus vannamei | reverse complement strand
GACATTTGTATCGCAAGTCATATCTTTCCCAACAAAGTTATGTACAATTTTCGAGGTTAATGCAGCAAGCACATGGCAAAGAAACGATTGTAGAGAGAGATGCAATAAATATGTTTCTACAACTATATTGTTTACATACAGTTCGCTTAGTCAACAAAATGTTGCCTTTTCTACCTATATATCTTAGTACGCAATTGTTTTAAGCATTTCATACAGTGCATGTTTATTAATTTGTATAATGTGTCTATCTTTATTAATTTATCAGTTTACTAATTTGTATAATTGATGTAATTTTAAGCACCATAACTTATTTTATATGTTAACTTTAGTCATGTCCTTTTGTAAATATTTAGTCGTTATTTCGGTTAACCAAAAAATAGTATTCGCATAATTTTTCTTACTTGATACTTTTCCGTATACGAATCACCCCGTTTTAATACTTAATTAGTGAACCACATCCTTGACCAGTTAAGATAATTGGGAATTGCCTCGAACAACCATCTACCTTCCAGTATTTGAAGTCACCCAGAACGTGCGGTTATGGCTACACGAATGCAAAGACGCTCACTGGTTAGGTAGGTGTAGGGCATCCCAAGGTGCTCCAGCAGTCTCAGGACGTGTTGGTTCGTCGAGTTCGTGTCTTCAGCGACGATCCAGTGGAGTCGAGGAACGTGCATCAGGGTCTGTCCCAGCCGCGTCAACTCCGGAATCTGGCAACAGTGATGGAGAAACTCGTATAGAACTCCGAAATTGGCAGTAGTGGAGGTCGTTCTTTAAAGCTCTGAAAATCGGCGATTGCGATAAGGTCAGTTATATATATATATATGAGATGGTAGTTGGAGAAATATGCTGGGCTTGTCTTAGGAATTATAAATGTAGAATTACTCATTAGTCATTCAGTTTATCATAGCTTCGCTTTTTTATGACAGAGTGCCAGGGTGTAATTCACAGTTTATTAAGTTAAATTCTTGGTACAGGAAGATTTCATATAGTCAGATATTAAAATGATATCTAGCCTTACAAAAGACGCCACAATATATATATATATGTATATATATGTATATGTATATATGTATATATGTATATATAGTGCTCGAATGTCACCCGAAAAGGTAATGAAGTGATTCAGAAAATGAGAAAAGTGGTTCGAAAAAAAAATTCAAAATGCGTTAGAACCAATAAAAATGCCATGAACTAATTGATGCAAAAACTCCCTGAGCTTTTGTCTACCACAAACACGAGAACATTACACACATTGAGAGCAAAAGTTAAGTAAAAATGCTAGATAAATAGTGGTGAATATTTAGCGTCTAAAAGGAGGAGGCCCTTAGACTAGCAGTTAGTACAGGAACACCAACAGGCTAATGATATACATTGATAAAAGGTTGGACGAGTGAATATAACGCGTCTTAACACAGTGCATGTCCTGACCACTAGTGAGTGAGTGAGTGAGTGTGTGTGTGTGTGTGTGTGTGTGTGTGTGTGTGTGTGTGTGTGTGTGTGTGTGTGTGTGTGTGTGTGTGTGTGTGTGTGTGTGTGTGTGTGTGCGTGCGTGTGCGTGTGTTTTTTTCAGACAGCTCCACAATTTCTCAGCAACCAAAGAATCCAGTAGTAGGCCAAACATGTCACTGCGATTTCCCCAATCCTTGAATTTTCTTTCCTCGTTTTTTTTAATGCTCTTAATGTTGTTAATATTATTATTACTATCATTAATATCATTGTAAATATGTGTTATAGTTCCATTTAAATGCCAGTAGCAATAAAGATATAAAAGAAACTTTCCGTAACTCAGGGAAAAGGGTAAAGAAATGTGATAGGTAGTACTAGTAATTAACTCTGTGGTGTGACTATGCGCAGGTGGACCAATTTATATGAAAGACAATAAATTAAAATCACAGTGAACATGGTTCGTATGCCATGCCATCACAACATGCTAGGTTAATTGATTTAGTCATTTACAGAACAGGAAACACCGCTGCAGATAGTTGTAACTACCAGTTACAACTCTCGTACAGTAAAATCACCCATTCCTGCTAACAGGTTATTTTACGTTTGTCTTAATAAAGTCTATTCATTCGTCGAGATGAGACTAGTCGCAGCGGGCCCAAGATGCAACTGATTGGAGATCAGTAATGCAAAAACCAAATGCTAAAAAAGATTTTTTTGCTGTTATTTTATTAGCAGTTATGGACGCCGTAACAAGGGGTGGTTTATGATTTTGGGTGTCACATTATAGAGAAAGGTCCGTTCAAAGTTCATTATTTGTTAAGGAAAATGCAGGCTATATGTTTTCTCATAAATTTAATGGTATCTCTTAAGATATTAAGTTTATGAAGTGAATTTGAATTAATTTGCTAAGCAAATCGATGTTTGTGGTCAGAATCAAAAGCTCAATTAATGTTTCTTATTTTTCTCACCTTTTTTCTTTATTTCTTTTCTTTATTTCTTACTAGTATCTTAACCGCAAATGAATAGACGAGGCGAGACAAATAGTAAGAAC
>NC_091581.1:4106411-4113911 GCF_042767895.1 Penaeus vannamei | reverse complement strand
AGAAAAAAAGGTGCAGCAGAAATACATAAGCTCTTGCGAAAGGGGAAAAAAAAACACGTCATTGGCATGTCTCGTTTGGCAAAGAGGAAAAACAGGTAAAGCAGTGAACAAGCGTATATGCATACCGTATGAGCATATGTGTAAGTGTCAGATTATCTGTTTGTGGTAAATATGTATTATTATTTAAATAACTTGTATGTTTGTAGAATATAACAATAGATATTGAGAATAACCTTGCTGCGCATATTTTAGCAATGTGATACAGATACAGCTTAATTACACATGCACTCTCTCTCTCTCTCTCTCTCTCTCTCTCTCTCTCTCTCTCTCTCTCTCTCTCTCTCTCTCTCTCTCTCTCTCTCTCTCTCTCTCTTCCCCTTCTCTCTCTCTCTCTTCCCCTTCTCTCTCTCTCTCTTCCCTTTCCCTCTCTCTCTCTTCCCTTTCCCTCTCTCTCTCTTCCCTTTCCCTCTCCCTCTCCCTTTTCCCTTTCCCTCTCTCTCTCTCCCCTTCCCGCTCTCTCTCTCTCTTCCTATTCCTTCGTTCGCTCCCTCTCATATTGCCTCGTCTTGATTACTAACCTATTCGTTGCAAAACTGCACGGTCCTCGGTGGGATTCGTGGCTCTCAGCACAGTCTGTCATCGTAATACACTTCTCTCCGTTTGAAATAATTGACGAAGAACTAGCAGAAATGAGTCAAAAAACAAAACAAAACAAAAAAAACTACACGTATGACTGTGACGTGAGGTTTAGTCCAGACACCTCTACACGTATGACTGTGACGTGAGGTTTAGTCCAAACACCTCTACACGTGTGACTGTGACGTGAGGTTTAGTCCAGACACCTCTACACGTGTGACTGTGACGTGCGGTTTACATCATATTTTTTCCATCATTTTCATTTCAGTTATCACCCGAGTTCGGTTCGAAGTCTCGGAATTTTCGACCTAGTTTTCCGTTATGTTCTCAACGTTTTGGTCTTATCGCTGTCAGGATCATCGTAGTTCCCTGCTAATCACTTTGCTTTAACAAGGTCTGTGGACTATTGTACAACTTACCGCACACTTGCGCACTTGGAGTTCGAAAAAAAATGGAAATAGATTGATAAAAAAAAAGTCTACGCCAGCTGTAGTGACGAACGGTTTTAGAAAGGATGAGTAAAAGAAGAATTTGATTACCTCCTCCCTCTTCTCCTCTCTTCCTTTATCATTCGGTAATTGTCTTATTCGTTTACTTATATTATGTCCTGATTCCTCTTTCGATCAAACACTTTTTTCTTGTTTTATACTATATAATATGGGCTTTCCTAAGGGAGCCTCACTCCTGGAGGACTCAGCCATGTTATATGTCGTATTCCTGCTGGTGTATTATATTTAGCTAAATAAGTTATTTGATTCTGGTTCTGGTTCTCGTTCTGATCTCGTACCCGCTCTCTCTCCGCGCATGTGGTTGGTGAGCATGTGTTTCAGTTAGACCGTAATCAGAGAGAATGTATATATACTCCTGAAAATAAATGCTCTCTTAACCTATTTTCGCCAACCTTTCCGACGTTCAAAAAATAGGCAAAAAAAAGAAAGAAAGAAAAAAAATATATATATATATATATACATACATATATATATACATATATATATATATATATATATATATATATATATATATATATATATATATATATGTGTGTGTGTGTGTGTGTATGTATGTATGTATGTATGTATGTATGTACACATTCAATGCACACACGTCCACCCAACCGCCTCTCAAGGCTGTGGTAACACCTGTATTTCTCAGATTCAGACGGAATGTTACCTTTTCCCTTGTTCTTATTACATCTGTTCTTCAAAAGTGAATTATACTGCTCCGTTTTTTTTCAGCCTTTATATTTTTGAGTCTATAAGGTAGTATAGCGGCACAGAATTATTTTGAAGATTCATCCTACCGAAGTCAGTATCATAGGACTGGGACACGTTACTAATGCTTACCACATTTAGCCTTCATGACTTATATCAAATTTTACCTATGTAGAGTAAACATGATGCCACATCACATAGAATTATGGGTTATAACTTAATTGTTGTTTATGTTTTCCCAAATTGCCCAACCGTTGTCTAATTCTTAGAATCATATCATAATCATAGACGTAGAATGTTTTATTATTACGATGCATATCCCCATAACCAATGTGAAATGAAACACGCACATGCACATTATATATATATATATATATATATATATATATATATATATATATATATATATATACACACACACACACACACACACACACACACACACACACACACACACACACACACACACACACACACACACACACACATCATACATCATACAGTGTAGCATCAAATTTGAACTTCCTATATTCTTCTAGTTTCAAATTGGCAGAAGCTCTCCGCGCGCTCATCAGCCAGGTGCACTTGTTGAAATATGACTCCGCCCCCATAAATAGGGGCGGAGTCATAGGAAAGTGTAGCGCGCCTCTTCCTTGTCGGCGGATAAAAGGGCTCTGGTTTTGTTCAAGCTGTACGATACTTTGACCCGATGGTTTTTCGTACGCCCGACAACGTCGATGCTCCTCCCACAGATTTGAAATGATTACAAGTATCAGGCAATGCAGATAAAGCCTTATATCTTTTATCTGAAATATACATGAAAAATATTTGAAAAGTGTCGCGTTCAGAGGGGCTACAGACTTTGCAGAGGCATAAAAAACGAAAGATAATATATATATATATATATATATATATATATATATATATATATATATATATATATATATAGGGAGAGGGAGAGGGAGGAGAAAGAGAAAGAGAGAAATAGAGAAAAAAATATATGTAGAGAGGAAGAGAAAGGGAAAGAAGGGGGGAGAGAGAGAGAGAGAGATAAGTCCCAAATACTTTTTGTATTTTTTGTAATTCATTTGGCCATTTAAGTATTTAAAAATATTTTCTAATGAAACGCATGTTAAAATGGTATAGAACTATGCAGAAAGGTACTTTTTAGGTTCAAAAGAGTCAATAAAACGTTATGCAATTGACAATATAGGCAGCATTGATAAATGGGTAATAAATAACCAATTGAATTTCTTTACATGACAGATTTATCTTTAAACTCGTAGGAGACTGATTATCATTATCATTTAATAAGAAACAAGAATTTACAAGAATAATGAATATACCACATGTATTTTTAATTTATCATTATCATTTAATGAGAAAAAAGGAGACTGTTTATCATTATCATTTAATAAGAAACAAGAATTTACAAGAATAATGAATATATTACATGTATTTTTGATTTATAATTATCATTTAATGAGAAAAAAGGAGACTGTTTATCATTTAATAAGAAACAAGAATTTACAAGAATAACGAATATACTACATTTATTTTTGAGCAGAGCAATACATTCTAATATGTTGATATTTTGATTGGTAGAAACTGATCCTGCGAATGAAGCTCCAGACTTACTTAAATATTTCTTCTTTTTTTTGTTTTGTTTATCACATAAGTGATGTTAATAATCTATGATAATGATATTAATAATGACAGTAAAGATAGTAATATTGATGATAATGATAATAATAATGATTATAATTACTGTAATTGAAATAAGTAAAGTAAGAATGATTATGATTACTGTAATTGAAATAATAAGTAAAAATACGAATAGTTTTTTCTAGAACCAGTTTATATGTTCAAACAATTCGTATCAAAGAGATTCCTATCGATATCTACTATCGAAATGAAGCAGGAATAGTCGGCTTAGTTAATGAACAATCACAATGTTTTATGTACTATTTTATCATAATTATTATCATCACTGCCATTGTCATTGCTATTATTATTGTCATTATTATTATCCTTTATTTTTATCCTTGTTATTATTGCCATTGTTATCATCATTATCCATTATATTTACCCTTATGATCATTATATTATCCTTTACTATTTATAAAATGGAAGTCAGTCAAGTAACACCCGAACGAAACTAAAATTCAAATTTCTAGAACAACGAATCCTAACCCATAATTCTGTCACGTGACCTGCCATCGGGGGGGGGGGGCAACCCATCCAAATCTCAATTGCCATTAATCGTATCATTTCTCATTCATGTAAAGAAACCCTTTTTTTTATTTATTTTTTTATTTATTTATTTATTTTTTTATTTTTATTTTATTTTTATTTTTTTTTTTTTTTGGGTGTGAAAGTTGGTCTGTTCGGACACTCGCTCATATTCAGAGACAAGGTCTATTATTGCTATTATCATTATATAAATAGTTATAATGATAAAAATAGCAATAATGATTAGCATAATAATCATTATAACTGCAATAATGATGATAATAATTATCATTCAGTCCATTTATAATGAAATAAAGGCCAGAAGCAATTAAATCCCAAAAATCGAAAAAAAACGGCAAAATCTAGCGTATTACAGCCTTTTGAGAGAAACGTAGTAAAATAAAAACCTTTTCGCTTTTGAAGGGTAATTATGAGGATTTTAACATAAATTCAGGTAATTATGATGATTTCCATGATAATTCCTTTATTATTGACAATAATGATATAATCATTATTGTCAATAATGATTATATCATTACAAGTACTTATATAGACCTTGTTCAGAGACACTTGGGACATCTTGGAGGACCGGACCGGCATCTCGAGAACGTATGTAAGGGGCTGGCGGGCGCACAGGGCTTGAAGCGCTGCAGATAAGGTCTTTGTGTATGTGTGTGTGTGTGTGTGTGTTTATGTTTGTGTGAGTGTATGTGTAGGTGTGTGTTTATGTTTGTGTGAGTGTATGTGTAGGTGTGTGTGTGTTTATGATTGTATGAGTGTATGTGTTTGAGTGTTTGTGTGTGTGTTTATGTTTGTGTGAGTGTATGTGTAGGTGTGTGTGCGTGTGAATTTATGTTTGTGTGTGTGTTTATGTTTGTGTGAGTGTATGTGTAGGTGTGTGTGTTTATGTTTGTGTGAGTGTATGTGTGTGTTTATGTTTGTGTGAGTGTATGTGTAGGGGTGTGTGTTTATGTTTGTGTGAGTGTATGTGTAGGTGTGTGTCTTTATGTTTGTGTGAGTGAATTTATGTGTAGGTGTGTGTTTATGTTTGTGAGAGTGTATGTGTAGGTGTGTGTGTTTATGTTTGTGTGAGTGTATGTGTAGGTGTGTGTGTTTATGTTTGTGTGAGTGTATGTGTAGGTGTGTGTGTTTGTGTTTGTGTGAGTTGATGCGTAGGTGTATGATTATGTTTGTGTGAGTGAATTTATGTGTAGGTGTGTGTTTATGTTTGTGTGAGTGTATGCGTAGGTGTGTGTGTTTATGTTTGTGTGTATGTGTAGGTGTGTGTGATTATGTTTGTGTGAGTGTATGTGTAGGTGTGTGTGTTTATGTTTGTGTGAGTGTATGTGTAGGTGTGTGTGCGTGTGAATTTATGTTTGTGTGTGTGTTTATGTTTGTGTGAGTGTATGTGTAGGTGTGTGTGTTTATGTTTGTGTGAGTGTATGTGTAGGTGTGTGTGTTTATGTTTGTGTGAGTGTATGTGTAGGTGTGTGTGTTTATGTTTGTGTGTGTGTATGTGTAGGTCTGTTTGGTGCGTGTGAGTTTATGTTTGTGTGTGTGTTTATGTGTGTGTGAGTGTATGTGTAGGTGTGTGTGTGTGTTTATGTTTGTCTGAGTGCATGTGTATGTGCGTGTGTATTTATATTTGTGTGTGAGTGCATGTGTAGGTGTGCGTGTGTGTGTGTATGTTTGTGTGTGTTTATGTTCGTGTGAGTGCATGTGTGTGTGTGTGTGTGTAAGTGTGAGTATATGTGTGTGTAAGTGTGAGTGTATATGTGTGTATGTGTGTGTAAGTGTGTATTTATGTTGTGTGAGTGCATGTGTAGGTGTGCGTGTGTGCACGTGTGTGTGTGTATGATTGTGTGTGTGTGTGTATGTTGTGTGAGTGCATGTGTAGGTGTGCGTGTGTGCACGTGTGTGTGTGTATGTGTGTATGTTTGTTTGTGTGTGTTTATGTTCGTGTGACTGCATGTGTAGGGGTGTGTGGGAATGGTTATATATACATATAACTATCATTTTTGTTAATATTATCGTCATTATCATTGTTCCTTTTCATTGCATCACTATTGTTATCACCCCTATTGTGCCTATAACTATCATTGTTTTAAGTTATAATACCATTATTATTGTTATTATAATGATATTTGCAGTATTATCATTGTTAATGCTTCGCTATTGTGGATGTCACCTCTTTATACTTGTACAGGTTGGAAGACAGAATAAATGCACTGTCATTTATTATGGAAAAACAATACCCATTTTTGTTATTTTTCTCTCTAATAACACGTTTTTTTTTTTTCTTTTTAAAAAGTTCCACTTGTTTCTATCTAACACACAAAAAAGGCGTTGTATATATCGTGATATATCTCAGAAAATTGTAGAATCGCAAATTGCTTTGCACACTTCTATTGCTTTTGGTAATTTTTTTTTTTTTTTACCACGAATAGTTTTCTGCTTTCACATGTGAGAAAAAGTTTATAGTGTTGATAGAACGACCACAGCCTAGGATACGCGGGAATACACACTGATTCAGTTTGTCTGTGCATTCGTTACCCTCACTGTGGTTAGGGTGGGTCACTTTACCCGCCTGACATACGATACGAGAACCGCCCCTCGTTTTCTTTACCCCACACTCCGTTTTCTTTAATCCGCACTCCGTTTTTTATTTACCCGCACTCCGTTTTCTTTGTCTCGCATTCCGTTTTCTTTAACCCGCATTTTGTTTTCTTTAACCCGCACTCCGTTTTCTTTAACCCGCACTCCGTTTTCTTTAACCCGCACTCCGTTTTCTTTAATCCGCATTCCGTTTTCTTTAATCCCCACTCCGTTTTTTTTAACCCGCACTCCGTTTTCTTTAACCCGCACTCCGTTTTCTTTAACCCGCACTCCGTTTTCTTTAACCCGCACTCCGTTTTCTTTAACCCGCACTCCGTTTTCTTTAATCCCCACTCCGTTTTTTTTAACCCGCACTCCGTTTTCTTTAACCCGTACTCCGTTTTCTTTAACCCGCACTCCGTTTTCTTTAACCCGCACTCCGTTTTCTTTAATCCCCACTCCGTTTTCTTTAACCCGTACTCCGTTGTCTTTAACCCGCACTCCGTTTTCTTTAACCCGTACTCCGTTTTCTTTAACCCACACTCCGTTTTCTTTAACCCGCACTCCGTTTTCTTTAACCCGCACTCCGTTTTCGTTAACCCGCACTCCGTTGTCTTTAACCCGCACTCCGTTTTCTTTACCCCGCTCTCCGTTTTCTTTAACCCGCACTCCGTTTTCTTTACCCCGCTCTCCGTTTTCTTTAACCCGCATTCCGTTTTCTTTAACCCGCACTCCGTTTTCTTTAACCCGCATTCCGTTTTCTTTAACCCGCAATCCGTTTTCTTTAACCCGCACTCCGTTTTCTTTAACCCGCATTCCGTTTTCT
>NC_091581.1:4083911-4096411 GCF_042767895.1 Penaeus vannamei | reverse complement strand
TGTCTCGACATATGTTCCACCCTAGATCGTTAATGACAATAAGAATAATGGTGACAAGTGTGAACCTTGTAGCGTCCACGTGTTACTTGTTTCAATATAGTGTTTTTTCTCTATTTACTGTACTCATTTGTGATTCCTATATAAAATTTCTTCGTTGATTCGAAGTTTCTTTTAATTCTACTTAAGTTTTGCTTTCCACTACAGTCTCTCGTTTGACAATTTGACAAATGTATTTTTGAAATCCTAATAAATACATCTGCACAGCCATTTTGCTGTTACATCATCTCGCTAAGCCCTATAGCTTGTCCCTGATTTGTTTTCTTTGATGTCATACAGGAGATATGAATGTAATTTTCCCCCTTCTCATAGACATACAGTAATGAATTCCAACGTAATGTACCTCTCACGTTACCATTTGATTTTCGTTATGATAGAGCCTCGTTTTCTTTAATTTTCAAATGAAAACTTTTTTATCCTCGGGAAATCTTTGGGATAATAAAGATTGCTGGATTATTTACAACACAGTTCACGGCTGATATAGATATGCTCTGTAGATTTTCTGATGAATGTATTTCTGGCAAAGATATATTCGAAGCTGGTTAAATATACCTCTTGTGAATATATTCATTCTTATTCATACCATTTATACATCTATCAACATGAATACGTGTTGATTTTTCTTCCGTCTTTTGCTCAACACCCATTCATTCCGTTGAAGAACTTAGACGTCTCGCAATCCATCATTAAGAGATCATTAGGCAGTACCTCTCCCTTGCCTGACTGGATGCCCCTCCGAGTCAGCCGGGGTTCGGTGCGCTATCGCTTCTGCCACAGCGGCGACTCTCCCTGTGACACCTGCGGTTGACTTTCGAGCCAGTCATCGAGGTAGAAGGATTTTACAATTGCTGCGGCGATGGATTGTACTCGGGACTGTTGTACTGCTGGGCCGTTGCGGTACACACACACACACACACACACACACACACACACACACACACACACACACACACACACACACACACACACACACACACACACACACACACACACACACACACACATTCACACACACACACACACACACACACACACACACACACACACACACACACACACACACACACACACACACACACATTCACACACACACACACACACATTCACACACATACACACACTTATATAATGCACAAACACACACATACATATGTATAAATATATAAGCAAAAATATATCCATAGAGAGTGTATAGATGTATGTATGTATATTTATTTTCTTGTTTTCTGTGTCTGTGGGTGTTGTATATACATCCATAAATGTTTGCACCTGTGAAACGAGCACATATGGCCTGCTAGATTAAATAGAATAACGTAGCAGAAACACACGGCGGCTGAAAATAATTCCCATCACACGAGACGCACCTGTAGCAACTCCAACGCCACCTGTACGTCCGCCATACAACAGGTGCGCGTAATCGTTATATTAGAAAAAAAAAACACCCACGTGACGTCATGTTGCTCGCCACAGGATGAGGTCGCTTTCCTCTGGAAGGATATTTTCAGCCTTCTCTCTTCCGTAATCTACTGATCCTGAAGATTTAGGATGCGTTCTCTGACGGAGAGAGGAAGGCAGCATTGCACGCCCCGGCGACATGGGGGAGGCGCAATTTTTATTTTTGGAAGCCCAGGGTACTTCAGGTTTGGGGATTCAACAATATGTGCATATATATATATATATATATATATATATATATATATATATATATATATATATATGTATGTATGTATGTATGTATGTATGTATATATGCTTCTGTTCTTTGCGTTAGGATGATCGGTTGCCTCTGCTGTCGAGGGAACTGGAGATGTTTAGAGTTGAGATGGCTGCTCTCTCGGAGGCGAAAAAACCTGGCAGCGGCATAATCAGTGTAGGTGGCTACACCTATTACTGGTTGGGCTGCAGTGATGGTCACCATCTCCAGGAGACCCCAACCCTCGGTAGTAGGGGTTACTCCAGTCGATGAGTATATAATGGTATTGAGACTGAAGCTAGCATTTGGCTTCATGTCTCATTGCTGTGTACACTCCTACCAATATTTGTAAACTCGACGTGGAAGAGATGTTCTACGCCACACTAGCATCTGTGGCAGACAATTGTCCCCGGTGAGATATTCGCATTGTTCTGGGTGACTTCAATGCGGTATCTGGCTGTCATCGAGCTGGCTATGAGATGTCTGTCGGTCCCCATGGTTCAGGAGCTGATACCGGTAGTGAGAATAGCCTCCTTTTCCAGGACTTTGCAAGGGCCCAGAAATTGAGGATTTCTGACTCCTGGTACCAGCACTCAGATCCACATTGGTGGACCAAGTACAGCAATGCGGGTAATGCAGCCTAGGAGATCGACCATATACTCGTTAGCACTCGTTGGGGGATCCTCCAGAACTGCAGGGTGTATAAAGTGTCGAGTTAAGTGGCACTGACCATAGATAGATTGGTTGTGGCTACCCTTCGGATTCTCTTCAAAATTACCCAGCAGTCAAATGACCACCCACCCTACGGTGTTTCATTAGGACAGGTGAGGGAGAGGGAGTGTGTCCGGGGGTTTGCTGAGGCAATCTCTGGACGTCTTGCAGCACCTTCAAGCGCGAAACGCTCGATGTAGCTAAATAATCGATTGGTGAACGTCCGAGAGCAAGACAGAGTTTCATCCTCACAGGAGACACTGGACGCCACAGATACTTGTCGTACAGCTCATCTGACAGGGGATCAGGATTTGCACCGATCTCAGGTGCGCAGAACTCGGTCATTGTTAAGAAAGGACAAGGAACAGTTTATTAGGAGTCTAGCAGACCTTTATCCTGCATACCTGAGAAAGCTGAGCTCCAAGCCCACTTCATAGGTGACAGTAGTTCGCTTAGTAAGTGGCCAGATCGTCTCAGATCTAGATCATTTGAATAAACCGTACAAAAGTAATCGCTTGCTTGAAAAAATCTACATGTAAAGTCAAAGAACTTTAAAACTTTATAAAATGAATTTTCAATTCAATAGTTCTTTTCTTCCTCTTTCTTGATTATGACCAATAAATGGGTTAATTGCTTGTCTTCAAGATGGACACTTCTCGCACCCCTTGGAATGCTCTCTCACTCCCCAAGGGGGTGCGAGCACCCCTGGTTGGGAAACCCTTGAGTGTGTGTATATATATTGTGTGTGCATTAGGATTATTATAGAAGTATTTGTAATACTAATATGAATATACGATAACGAATATTTACGAAAATTAGGGAAAAGGATAAGCAGGTACTTTTTTTTTTCTTTTGAGAAGTGATGCAATGGACCTGTTAGTGGACACCACATCATTCTAAAACCTACCACCCAGACCTGTATATCACAATGGAAAAAATAAAACTTTAGATTGAAAATTCAAATAATTTAATTTTTAATGCCTCCTTCAAATGGCTGCTACTTTGATAACGAGATGATGCACACTCGCCCTATGCAGTATCGCCGGTCACTGGCCAATAGACGTGATGCAGTGTGTTTTGGTAGTAATGAATCTGGCCGTTGTGGCGCTAGGGGTTGTCTTTTTGGCGGTATTTTTGAAAACCAGGATTTTATGGCCGGTTTGTTAAATTTGTGCCAGGCCCGAGCCAATGAATATTCACATATCCAGACATCCATATACGCGGAAATAAATGCATATCTACCTATCTACCAGATGAATTTACATTTATATTCTGTCTATATGTAGATATGCATGTCTAGACTGATAGATATGCATTTACTTCTGTGCAAATGCATATCCGTACAGTGAATGTTCGTTGGGTCGGGCCTCGCACAATTTTCACATAAATACATTTAATAAACGTGGTAAATAAATAAAGGAAAAAGTAAACCCACATTGGGTGTGGCATGTACTGTACGTAGCTCCGGACACATGACTGACACCGTCTTATCCCACACACAGGTGCTGGGTCGTTTCTGGTTGACAGGTGTCGGTGTGGGAGGGTGGGAGGGGGGGAGCGGGTAGGTGGGGGGGCCAATTTCGGGAGTTTTCGCTAAATTTAAAATGTAAAGCACTTTGTTTTAAAGAGTAAGCACTATGTAAGTAAAAGTTCTGTAATTTAAGGTGAATTTGTTTTTCTGGGCCACAAATTAACTGAGAAATGAGTAAGTTGCATAAAAATCTATCCGTTTATTTATTTGTTTTTTTGGCGTTGCTCATTCTACAGATAAAACGTCGGCCACACACACGCACACGCACACACACTCATACACACAAACACACACACACACATATGTACTTGTATTTATATACTCATATACATCCATACGCACACACACATACATGCAAACGCACACGCACACACATATACACGCAAACGCACGCACACACACACACACACACACACACACACACACACACACACACACACACACACACACACACACACATATATATATATATATATATATATATATATATATATATATATATATATATATATATACACGTGTATATATAATGTCGTTTAAACTATCAGGTGAAACAAGTACGAGAGGAAAGGGTTGAGAAAATACAAATTTCGAAATGGTTGAACAGTGTAATAATAGTTGCTTTCAGACCAACATGACACATCACATGTGGCATGACACATAACACGCCACTTGAAAATGAACATATGGAAACGTATGAAACTTTTCACACAGAAATGGATTGGAATTACACATTTTATTTTATTTTTTTTCTGCGTGCGGCCTGCCACCTCGGACAGTTTTTTTTTTTTTCATTCAAACTTATTATTAGCTTATGTAACATAAAAAAAATAATTCAGATAAAGTATGGTATCGAATGAAAACTCCTCGAGTTATGGCATAGAGTAGTTTTGAATTGTCTTGAAATATGGAGTCTTGCAGGAGGAAACAATGCGACGTGTGCCTTCTCTCGTGCCCAGCCTCTTCCAGACAATGAATCGGTCAAAATAACATTTATATAAACTGTAGGGAAATACAATTGTTTGTATGATACATATCAATACAATAAAAAATATTCTTAGTGGTAGAACCATTAAAATATTTTTTCCTCACAAGCATTTTCAAGGTATTGGAAAAAGTGTGCCTCACATTATCCCCCAAAGTCAACCACTTTATTCCTCCTCTGTTAGGACTTCTAACAACAATAACATCGCCATCCTCCGATGATGCCATCTTGAAAATAAGTGACCTTGGTCTGAAATGCGTCATTTGCCACTTAACACGCGGGACTCGCTAAGTACCAAGTGCCGCATTGGCGTTACACGAAAGTGGTTTTATAGAAATGCAGAGATTTATATGAGTGAAGTACAACATTCGTTTTTAACATGTACTGCGTTGCAATTTTTTTTGGAACCACCACGCATGTACTGACGTGACGTTTTTTCACCTAGAGGGAACACCGCACGCCAACTGAAAACGAACAACTGGAAGTATATAGAGCTTCTCACACAGAAGTGTCATGACAGGTCGCTCTTGCCACGCGCGACCTGTGTGCGACGCAGAGATCCGCTTTGTCTGTTATTTTCAGCATGCCACGTGCCACCTCGGACTGTCTTGTCAAACTTTAATGGTTCTTTAACATCCAAAGTTGTTATTAGCCAAGTTAATATGATATTGTTAAAACAAATATGGTAAAAAATCTTGGATGTATGGTAGAGTAGTTTTAAAGAATCTTAATAGATATCTGCTAAACACAATTGTCACACCGCTTCGGTCGCCCAGTGAACGAGGCTTACAGGAAATAATTTTCGTGCACTGCTATACCTCTTCCAGACAATAAATCAATCAGCATGACATTTGTACAAGCTGACCGACGAAAACTGGTTTACCAAGGATGTGCAGCGGCTCGGGGGTCATCCCTGAGACAGAGAGAGAAGGGGGTATTGGAACAGGTCTGCCTCACCTTCTGTCCGAAGTCTCCCACTTTCTTCGTCCAAGTGTCAGAGGATTGTCACAAGCTTACTTAGGACTCAGGATAGCAATAACATTATAAACATCCGATGATGAGATTTTGTGAACCAAGTGGCACACGCCACATGCAATCTTGGTCTGTGCCACGTGTCACTTGCCACGTGCGACATGCCGCCTTGGTGTGAAAGCGGCTACTCCAAGTTCGATTCGTACTACAGCCTTAAATGTTTAAGCATTTTATCATTTGAATACATACCTTCATGTGTGTTTAAACAATTTATACAGGGTATGCGCATCAGAATGTGCTGGGATTGCCTGTCTGTTTAACGTGTATGCCGGTTTGCATACACATTTTACATATCTCTTCTTTATTCGTTATATCTTTAATGAAACCATTTTATCTCTCTTCGAATGTGGTTTATACTGCAGGTGTATCATGATTCATGGTCAGTGTATTTATTTATACTTCTCTTTCTACTGGAAATCTCCAAGGCAAAAATCTAGTAATAAACATTGCTACCCTATATGTAGCAAACATAATAATGACAATGGCAATGCTAATAATAATGATGATGATAATAATGATAATAAAGATGAAAGATAATAACAATGCTGATAATAGTAATAATAATGATAACTAATAATAATAACCATAATAATAATGATAATAATAATAATGATAATTACGATAATAATTATTATTATAATGATAATGATAATCGTAATAATAATTTTAAAAATGATTATACTTATTATGATGATGATAATAATAAAGAGTAATAAAAATGATGATGAAAGTATTAGTGATAATAATAATGACAATGATAACAGCAGTAAGGATCATAAAAAAGGGAAGGAAGATGGTAATGCAACAAAAAATGATTAGGCACGTGTCTAAAAAGAATAATTGATATAGAGGGGTACAATAATAAGCTATGCGCACCTGTTCACTTTTATTGCCCATATATGTATTTCTTACAATTAACACCACTACTTTCCTTTTTCTCAACTTTCGAGGCTGGAAAATACGTTCTCAGTTCATCGAAATAGACAATAGGGGCGATTCCACAAACCACACATAACGAAGGATTCATCGACTAAATTGGTTCATGAAAATCTATTGAAAATAATCTATTACGGAGGTCGAATTCGGCTCAACTTTCTAATATACATCTATCTGATATGTACTACTCAGGAAAAGATTACAATTCATTATATATATACACATAGATATATATATATTCATTTTCATATTTGTATCTATTTTATTTTCATCGGACTCCTTCACCAGAACAAACGCGCGTTAGGGGTAAATATTTTTTCTCTGAAACGTTGTAATCCTCATCAAGTTGTGTGCTATTGCCTGCAAACGTTCAGTCCCTTGTATAGGCGCATCGCACAGCCCTTGCTCTTCCGCCAATCCCTTTCGCCAGTCTTCTCTTTCCCTCGTCAGAAGATAATGATAATAATGATGATAACAATGATAATGATAATCATGATAATGATGATAACAATAATAATAATAACCATAATAATAATGATAATAATGGTGATAATGATAATCATCATAATAATAATGATAATAGTAATAATGGTGATAATAACGATGATAATATGATGGTAATAATGATGATAATTTATTTCTCTCCCTCGTCAACAATATGATGCTGAGCTTGAGATGAGCGACGATGCACATCAACACAACCACGGTATACAGTGAAGAAAAAGCTTTCTTTTATATATCTTTTTTCCTTCTTTTTGGCGACAACAATTTCTTTGGATGTTCCCAACCCTCGTTATTTCTGTATAAGGTTGGTATCTGGGTCTTCTCAGCGAAGGATGGGGATCTGTCTGGTGGACGGAGAGGAAGTGGGAGAAAGTGGGTAAGATAGAATGAGAGGTGACAGATCTTTCCTTCCTGCTTGGAACACACCCATTAGACTTTAGAAGCGTGGGGAAATACAACCGAAATACAACCGCTGGCCCGGCACACTGCTAGATATTTCATAACCAAGAAGGATTTGAGTTTCCACCGAAATAGAGAGAGAGAAAAAAAAATCTTGGGTGTCACTCGCGCATTAGCTTGCGTCGGTGTCCCTCTTTTTCTTCAATGACTAATTTAGTGAAAGAAATTAGTAATGGAATAGTGGTGTCGATTGGGGTCCCGTGTATAATTATGGCAAGTTTATTTTTTAAAATTCCCTCCAAATCGTTCCTCTCATATTGAGCCACTGTGGATATGTTAATTTTGTTCTTTTAAGATAGCCTTTTTGAAACGTATGAGTCAGGAAATGAACTTTTTAATTAATCAATCTGATGACCCACAGTGATAAAAGGGACGCTGTGTTCAACGAAAGTTCCAAAAAAGTATATTTTCTGCTGCCGTGACTGCATCCTCCTGGCGCTCCTCACAGGTTCAAGGATGACCTAAGTCGACCTCCGAGCAGCAGCTTCACACTGTAGAAGGAGCTGCCCAGAACTCTTGTGCTTCAGGGAGTTGCTTTCTGCGGCGAGCATTGGATTGTAGAGCTTGTACCTGTCCTTATGAGAAACGTCAACCACTCGTTCCAGCTAGTTACTGTAAAAGCCTTGTTCCAGCCAGGCATCGAAGAATTTCCTCTTAAGTACCTTGTTATGATCTGGACTAAAGACGTGTAATACATTTAGGATATTTTCGCATATCTACTGTCACTCGATCAAGGATGCTGCACGAGTTTGACTTTTAGAGTACACCGTATGAAAATCTAATATAAAATTACATGCTCTATTTAACATCCGAACAGTACTTACATTTTGGAAGGTTGGGAAATGCTTAGCGGTTGCTGTGTATCGGGAATTCCCATTTCTTTTGTCTGAAATATGTTACACGTATATGGTAATCTAATATAGAAATAGATAAAGAAATAAAATCAAGCATAATAATGACAATTTATTGCTGCCATTAACCGTAAGAGATAAAATTCAGATTGTCCGCAGTTACGAAAAAAGTTGGCAGTTTACTTCCCATCCTTTTATATATATATATATATATATATATATATATATATATATATATATATATATATATATATATATATATAGTTTTTTTTTTTTTTTTGGGGGGGGGGGCGCATAGCAGACGAGAATTGCACACATTGGTAACGCTGCTGTGACCCCCGTGTCAAAGTTCTTCCTCAGGAAAGGATACTCATATCCTCACTATCCTATCCGCATAATAGCACTGCATATGCTGCAATAACATTTTGAGACATCACAGGCCATCTGATAGAAAATTGTATACTTTTCGTCTCCTCTACAGTAGCCCTTCCTGGGTATAAGTTGAGAATGTGGTCTGTCATCATGTCCTCTTGACTTATATGTCCTAGTGCTATGTGCTAGCAATGTGTCTAGTGTTCTGAAAGTAGCGGCGCTGCACCTTGTGTTAAATCATATGTCAGTGTATTCTTTCTGGATGACCTTAGTTCTCTCTGTCACTCATGCATAGAGGGTGTCTCGCCATTAAGGGAGTCGCAAGGGATGCAGCCCTTTGCACTGCTGAAACTGTAGGCTAACCGTGTGTCCTTTCCTACGGTTTCCCTGATATCCTTCAGTAAGAGTTGCGCTCTCCCGCTCTCTAAGCTACTTACCTGCCGCGTGTCCTTTAAGTTTCTTTTAGTTATACCCACTGACTCTGGTTTTCTTTGGTTTTGTACTTTTATTTTCTTTCGTTGCATTATTTGTTCGAGGAGTTATTTACCTCATTTTCTATTTTGGTGATTTAAATAAGTTTTACTCTGTTGTTTTATAAAGTTTTATGAGTGTTCTTATATGTCTTTTGAGATTATAAAGATGCACGACCGTGACGTCACAGCAATCGTGTAGCCTTGTTTCCCGCAAAATGTAAACAGTCGGTCCCCGCACTTGGTTCAACTGATCTGTATCTTTCTCTTCGTCCCCACTTTGGATGACTGAATTTGTACCCGGCTTCAGCGAACAACGGAGCCCGCCAGATAATACAGGAAAGTATGTTATGTGTCCTGACAAGTTTTAAAAAAAATAATTGTGAGCTGCATGGACTTAATTTATATGATTTTAAGAATGGTGTAATGAATAACGTAAATTAGATGTAATTTTATATACAGACCTCTTAATTGATTCTTTGTAGTTTTTATAAAGTAATAAGGTCAGTTTTTATTTAGCTTTGTATATCAAGTTTATATTTTATTATACTAAGAAATCCCGCTGAAACAGTACCATACTATACCCACGTATTCTAAAACCCCTCTTTTGCCCGCTACCACTCATGGTGTTCTAGGTCATTCAGGGGAGAACAATTATATATTTCCAAATTGCGTAAGGCAACCCCTGGGCTACGGAACAGCATCCTCTCCCACTTTAAGCCCTCCCAAACTTTCCAGGGCACGACTATGGGGTGTTGGGGTACTTTGCGCAGTAAATCTTGGTGAAAGGAAATCCATCGCGAACCGTTGCGTGCAAGAAGTCAGTAAGAAGTAGGAAATCGGACCAAGAACAGTCAGAGGAGTAAGGGTCGCTTACGGTAGATTACGTGTGATATTGAAGCGACAAAGTGAGGATTATCAAAGCGGAGCAGAAGAGGGTTGGATGTCCGTGAATGTTATGGTAATGGATAACCAGGCAGAACATGTAAGGATGAAACAAAGGATGAGAAATGCAACCCCACACCTAATTTTTAAAATCTGAGCTTACCATGTGGTAGAACACATAATTCTATTATAGTTTTCTTCTATACCATTTTCTACGCAGATTGATGATAACGGTGTTATAGAGGGTACAAAATCCACGATTTCCAGGAGCCGCTGTAACCTTTCCGCCTCCAGCGCCGCGACAAAATGACAAGTCGTTTAGAGCGACGGGAAATCGGACGGATTTGTAGCGGATGACGTATGCGAGGGAAATCAAATGAGCCAATTAGATTCGTGCATAAACATGACGTGAACATCAACACTCAATAGAACCAATCACTTATTGAACAGATCACGTGACAATAGAAGCTGGGCCTAGGAGAAACCTTTTGAAATTCAAATCAGTTCCATCATGACTAGACAGTATGTAGGTTGTGAGAACAAATATTTCGATTTCATCACGAAATATCAACAAAATAACGAAGCAAACTTACTATATGAGATCACAGTGTACAATGCCCGCCCTGTAAGACATCGTGTCATTACAGAAATGACAGACACCAGTGGGTTTGTGGTGCATGGAAAAGGATTCGAAAAACAAAGCGATGAAAGCAGTGTAACTTTACTGTAAGCGATCGCAATTCCCGCCAACGACCTGGAATACCCCGACGACCCCAGTGGCCCCGCAGCCTGGCCCGTCTGGAGTTAAGGCTGAAGGTATCATGTTAAAACTTCCTGGGTCTGGGTTCTCTTCTGCCGAAACATACGAGAGGAAGATTTTGCTGACCAGGCGAGGATAGGGTGCCCCCTGAAAGGGGGTATATGGGGGCGAAGCCCTCTATTGTCTACTGAAGACGTGTCAGATACCTGGTTTGCCCGGGATCTATACTGCCGGAACATACCAGGTGAAGATTTTGTAGACCAGGCGGGGGGGGGGGGGCACCTCTGAAAGTGGGGTAAAGGGGGCGGAGCCCCATGCACAACCCGGAAATGTGTTGATATACCATACTACTATTCGGCCGATATTTCTCGAAATTCCCTGATATGTAGGCCTATCATACCCTCCCCAGCTATCGGGACCGATAACGTAGTTATGTTTCGTTTGCGAAGGAAATGAGTGCTAGATTCGTTCGAAACACGACGAAAGCTATTGGAAAATTAGTCTATTCACCCCATAATGGTGTAGGGTTGCATTTCCAAATTTACCCTCCAAAATTCATGACTCGATGCTGGCTTTATTGTTCAAGTCGTTCTAAAGTCGGCCACCAGAGGCGCTCATATCACAGGCATCACACGTATAATGATAATGTGCATAAAACTTATTCAGCTGAATTATATCTTTGTATAAACTAAATCATTTACATCTAAATACACACACACACACACACACACACACACACACACACACACACACACACACACACACACACACACACACACACACACACACACACACACACACACACATTCATATGAAATAGAGACAACTTTAATTCCTATCATGACATCACCAGTACTCTGTAAACTTAGAAAACATCAATTTCATCTTAGAAAGTAGTTTTGTAACCGTATCAGCAATATTCTCCGAAGGAATTTATCAAAGATTTACAATTTAATCTCTCCATCAGAACATGTAAGTGGTATCCAATATCAATATGCTTTGAATGTTGATGATAAACTGAGATCATAGCTAGTGTTTACACATCAAACAGACAACCCCAGCACAATCTGACGTGCAGACCCTGGTATTGTTTATACCAGAGGTTCTCTACCTTTATTGTTTAGTGGCGCACTAATAATATAGCCTGGACTTTGACGTCGCACTAACTATACAGTGTGTACTGTATGTATAAGCTTGCTACATATTGCACTGACACGAAGGTACACATTCGGCCTAGGGCTGGCCATAATATTAC
>NC_091581.1:4071411-4073911 GCF_042767895.1 Penaeus vannamei | reverse complement strand
CTAGATGGATGGCTTGACCAAGCCCTGGCAATTCAATCGGCCAGTCAAATATGGCCTGGGCCAAGCAAGCACTGCCCAGTCGGCATCCCGTAGGTCCTGCGAGTGCCATCCTACCAGAATCAGTGAAGTTGGCATGGCGCCACCTCATGGTAAGGCCTTATGTACTTACCCTGATCCAGTGGAACTGTCAGGGAATTCATGCAAAATGGCAGGAATTGCAACATTTGACTGCTTTTGTAACCCAGTTTGTGGATGCCTACAAGAGATTATGACCATTATCAAAGGTCTCCGTTATAGGACATTTGATAATGGACCTCATGGAGTAGCAGTGATGGTACGTCAGGATATTCCCTTTCGGGCCATCCACCTGCAGATGGCACTGCGGGTGAAGACTGCAAGGATGGGCTTGACAGGACCTTATGCTGTTGCATCCATCCATCTTCCTCCATATAAACACAACATAGATGATTTGGGAGACCTACTCGGGCAGTTGCCTCATCCATTTCTACTCCTGGGAGATTTTAATGGTTGGCATCACCTCAGGGGAGACACTTTATGCAACCATTGAGGAAGGTCCTTAAAATCCTTGTTCTCAAGAGTAGATGCAGTTTTTCAAAACAGTGACACTTACACACTTCCAATACTGTGACATTCTCCATTACTGACCTGTCAGTTGGTTCATCTGGTGCAAGTTAGATTTCGCTTGGCTGGTCATGGAAGCGATCACTTTCCAATACTTGTGGAGGAGGTGTACGGCATTCCAGCCAATTGGCTGAGAGATGGTGAGGTAGTAGTAGTAAAAGGTGTAAAGGAGCAGTTAGAGGGAGTGGTATTGAGTGAGGTGGTACTGCAAAGATGTGGACAATAAGGGCGAAGAAAAGTAATAAGGGAGGAGGGGGTAGAAAATGTAGAAGATTGTGGAGAAGATGGAGTGTTGGGGAGATGCAAGAATGTTTTCTGAAAATTGACCAGTGACCTGGGTGGGTGACTTGGAATGGACTGAAGTGAAAGCATGTATTGAGGAGGGATAGTAGTAACAGTACACAGTCATGATCAAAGGAGGGGTCAGGTAACTGGAAAAGTTAAAGCCTGTTGGGATAGTTGACAAAGGGGCAAGCCTTAGTCCCCCTAATATGGATATAAAATCTTCATTATTGGCCATGGTAAGGCTGGAGTATGTGGGGAAGGGAAATGGTTTACCCTTCAGGGTCCACATCAGGGGCAAGGGCTAGACAATTGAACAGGGGATTACCATGCCCATGGCTCCCCAAGGCCATTCAGGACTGACCCAAAGTCAGCCTTTTATCCTTATCTACATAGTCCTCACCTTCAGAAAAGGATAGAAGGGGATGGAGATGAAAAGGGAAAAAAAAAGACTGCAAAATTGGCTGAGCTGAGGACTAAGGTCCAACATAGTAGCAATCCCCACATTAGGCCACAGCTCCCATCTCTTGTGCAACACACGATAACAGTGGCCATGGAACTGGGGAGGTTGAAAAAGAGGAGAGGTATAGGAAAACTCACCATTGCATTTACTGATATATTTAACCATAGAGCTTCTCACTGTTTTACAGATACACACACATATACATATATATGTATATATATATACATATATAAGTATGAAGAATATGAGTCCCAATTAGTAAATAGGGTTGTGTCAAGAACTCTGGGTATAAAAATGTACATTCACTCGACACCCTATTTCCACTTTTAATATCCTCAGATGCTATAATGATGATGATCTTTACATCTATATAAATATTTTAATGAAGACAGGATTTTACAAATACAGGTGATGATGATAATAATGATAATGATGATGATTTGGATGATAATAAAAATAATAACAATAAAAATACTAATAAAATATTAATAATAATAATAATAATAATAATAACATTATTAATTATCCCCAATAAAAAAGTTCAAATATGTTCAAAAATAATAAAATAATTACTATTATGTCTAACTTAAAGGTTGAAAGATGACTAGTTAATTCTGAGATTAATCCATATCAATCAAATGTCTCTTATGCCTGAAATAGAATGAAAAAAGTCTTAGAAAAAGAAGGAAAATGTGCATCCCCCTGAAAAAAAAAAATCAATATAAAAAAAAATGTATCATGCTGAAATTTTATAATTGTGCCTTGTGACTGAATATTTCATTGTCTTTACCCAATATTAGTTGCTGAAAAATATATGGATGAATAATTCCCAAGAAATTCTACCCAATAAAATGACAAAAATTTCCTAGTGCTGACCCCAAAAACAATCTTGAAAGGAAAAAAAAATTATAGCAACCAGCATTCCCTTTATCCTACGGCTGTGCAATCACCACTATGCTGTACAAGGACATAGCAAAACAGTCAACATAATTACGCATTTCTTTCACACCTACACGACAGCTTCTCCCTCTTTCAAACACTGTCAAGATAAACCTATTTCACATGCATGGTAGGAAACCGAGACAAATAACAGCTACAGACCAGAGTGCGACT
>NC_091581.1:4053911-4068911 GCF_042767895.1 Penaeus vannamei | reverse complement strand
TAATCAATAAATCAATCATTTAAAACCATATACCCACTCTTTCACTATCACAAAGAGATTTATCAATCTACTGATATTTTCATCAATCTCCACACTTCACGTAGCTTTCCAAGGCTTCCTCGCATCTCAGAACTAACTATACACCTTATAGGACGGCTTCATATGAAAACACTACATTTGACAGCACAGTGTCAACAAATAAACCAGCTTTACTTGCCTAATAACACTATTTTAGCCCTTTAAAAAATAATCAAACATATGTTCTCATGATGAACACTGAATTATCATACTATTAAAGCTACATAAATATAAAGAAAAAAGAGAAAAAGCAGGGTGCAAAAGAAAAATAAATCAGTGGCTAAATAAATATAACGAAATAAAGAGAAAAGAAGGGTCACAAAAAGGAGGAAAATTATTCAATTGGTTAACATATATTTTCCAAATCCTAAACATATCCTCCAAAACAAAAACAAACATAAAAAACAACAACCGTTTCTTTTCCTTTTCTTTAAATTCCCTGTTCAAGGTTTCTAGCATTCTATAGTCTATGCTGAACTCTCCTGTCCTGACTATGACATCCATGCTTCACACTCCTAATTGACTCACCAACCTGGGAGAATGGTGATCATAATTACTTTACAACATAAATCCCTATCCATATTGTGACATGCTAGAGAAAAACAAATTCCTCAGAATCCTGAGGAAGGAGCGGAGTGTCCCGTGGTAATGAAGCTGCCATTTGGTCCTCAGTGGACACTTGGCGTGTGCAGGCATCTGTGTCTTCGCAACGGCCATCCACAAACTCAAATATAGGATAGTCGAATCCTGGTTGTTTGGGAGTTAAAATCTGAAAAGTCAGAACGTGCTAGATATTAAACTGCTGCCTCCTACAAGTAGTTTTTAAAATAAAAAAAATGTAAGCTCTATAAATTTTGTTATTAATTACCTTAAGAGATGATATGGAGCTTGTGCAAGTAAAATAATTTATTACCATCTGGATAAAGCAAATAAAATGACAAATACAAACATTGAAAAATGGCAAAAAAGTTAAAACTGCTAAGGCAGACAAAGAAAATAACATTACAAAAGGGGACACACAGAGTCTTGTCACCACACTTTGTCAGAGTGGCTGCTCAAGTAAGCCCCTATTTTGGGCCACATGCGGGTAGTAAAGCATCCAGATTCAGCCTCATTTCTGATCAGTATACAAGATTTGTTACTAAGAAGATTTCAGGGGACCATCTCACATGGGAGGAAGGGGTGGGGTGGGGGGTCAAATGTGATTAAAAAAAAGAAAGAAAGAAAGAAAAAAAAGCTTATACCACAATTACATATTTCTCAGGCTTCTCTCATGGGGAGTGTTCCCTAACCCCACCCAAAAGCATTTTCCTAAATCTTCCACATGAAAATGATTAATTTTTAATAGTTGAAACAAATAAATGTGCTAGACATCAAAAGTCATAGAGCACTATGGTAAACTGTTGTGACAAAAAGGGTAAAGAAGATTTAAAGATTAGGATAAAATGAGTTAGATGTCACAGATTAGAAAGCCTTGTTGGATAGCATGGTAGCAAAAAGAGTAAAAAGGGGAGCAACTGAAGTAAAGCACAGGTTAGTAGAAAAAAGGAAGGGTTAAGGGGGTAGAGTGATTGAATGTAATGGAATGTATCTGAGACTAGGGAAAGAATACGGATATTGTTCAAACAGAGATGGCTGTTGGAGATATAAGAGGAGGAGAGAAAGGGGACTGAGGAAGGTGAAGTATCAGGATGAGTGTCAGGAGGAGGGCACTGTTACGACAGAAGGGATTCATATGAGCATTCCGGCGGGAGCAGTAAGGATAATGGGGAATGAAGAAGGGATGGTGCATATAGAGAAAGAGAGGATGAGGTGTATTGGGAGATTGTGGGAGGAAGGGGGATAGGGGGTAATTGAGGAGGAGGAGGAGGAGGATGGATATCAGCTAATACTCTAAATGTAGGGCGAATAGGGAGGGATTGGAGGGTGGATGAGGGAGCAGAGTGATCCCTTGGGTCATCTTTAATAAGTTTTGGATGTCTTCAAGAGTTTCTGGAGGGGAGTTGGGTGAAGAGGAATGAGAAACAAAGGTTTTCTTGTGAGGAGAAGAGGTGATAGATAGCCGACGAGCAGAGGAAGAGAAGGATGTAGGAGAGGATGTAATAGGCAAAGGTGGAGTGGAATGTTTAGGTTGTCTGGTGCGACAGGTAAAGTGAGGAGGAGGGGTAGGCATCGGGGAAGTGGTAGAAATTGGAGTATCTGGATTTAGACTGGAAAAGGATTTTGGGGAGAAGGGGAGTAGAGGTAGGATGGTTTGGGGTAGAGGAAGAGATATTAGGGGAGATGCTGAGAGGATGTAATAGGCAAAGGTGGAGTGGAATGTTTAGGATGTCTGGTGCGACAGGTAAAGTGAGGAGGAGGGGTAGGCATCGGGGAAGTGGTAGAAATTGGAGTATCTGGATTTAGACTGGAAAAGGATTTTGGGGAGAAGGGGAGTAGAGGTAGGATGGTTTGGGGTAGAGGAAGAGATATTAGGGGAGATGCTGAGACATCTTTAGAAGATTGGAGAGGAGCAGAGGAAAGGTCTGTTTTGAAATAGGTAGAGAGAGAAAAACCTCGTCACAATGCTCCCTGTCTGGCGGGAACTGCTACCTCACATTCAAACACATAGGGCAGCTCCTATAAAATACAGTATGGGAGCCACCACAACTGGCATATGTATGTGACTGAGCAGAGCAATTTGAACGGTCATGACCAGGTTGGGTACATAGAGGGCAGTGGGCAGTGGAGTAACAGTATTTGGCTGGTTGGCCAAAATACCAACATTTCTGACATTGACGAGGAAGGGATCAATATCACCGGACTAGGCAGGATAATCCACCAATATAAACTTCATGGGGGAGGTCATGTCTATGGAAGCTAATCTTAGCAATACTAGCCTCTTGGAGGAATAGTGTAGTAATGTACTGCCACTACATTATCATCAATAAGGCAGGCAAGTAGGTCATTTTTGCAGTCTGACCAGTTTTTGTTGTAGATAAGACAATCACTTGGGGAGACTGAAACAGTTCCAGTATAAATATCAAGAGAAGAGTGAGGTTTGGCAGGACTAGGTTTGCCAGTGAGGTCAGTCAGGGTACATAGTGCACGAGCTTGGGATTCAGATGTAACTGTGACACTGCACGAAGGATTGGAACAACTACAAAAGGAAACTTTGCCTACTTGTTTTTGAAGACATTATTGGAAGAGAAGGGTATTATCAGAGTAAGGGGCTGTGGGGGGGAATCACAAAGAATCAAACCTACTTGGCTGGGTCAAAGAAAATACTCAAAAGGTTTGCAGTGGTGGATGCATTTGTAGATTGAGTGGAGAATATTTGGAGAGGGTAGGAAAGGCTGCATTCTAAAGGTTGAGTAATGACCTGGGTAGTTCGGAATTGATAAGAGTTTTCAGCAAACATTAAGGATGGGGTATTAGTATCAGTGGTCAGAGCTGTGGTCAAAGGAGAGTTACTGGTCAGAAAACCTTATAGAGGTAAAAAATCTTCATTACGGGCAATGGTGAGCCCAAGAAAAATGGAGAAAAGAAATGGTCTACCCTCAGGATCCCCAAAAGGGGTAAAGGCTAAGCAACTAACCAAAGGAATACCATGCCCATGGCTCCCAGAGGTTGCTCATGACAAAAAGCCAGCCTTTCCGTCACAAACAGGGGAAATTGTATGTGGACTACCAACCCTGCGTTTATGGCCCACTTGCCAAATTTTAAACCCAAGTTTAATTCAATCCTTATAAGTTTTGAAGCCCATTGATTTTTTCTTTACTTCATTACCAACCATCAAGCACAAGAGAGGTGTTTCTAGTGTCACTGCAGGTAGAGAGAGAGAGAGAGAGAGAGAGAGAGAGAGAGAGAGAGAGAGAGGGAGAAGGAGGGAGAAGGAGGGAGACAGAGAGAGACAGAGAGAGAGAGAGAGAGAGACAGAGTGTGTGTGTGTGTGTGTGTGTGTGTGTGTGTGTGTGTGTGTGTGTGTGTGTGTGTGTGTGTGTGTGTGTGTGTGTGTGTGCGTGAGTGAGTGAGTGAGCGAGTGAGTGAGTGAGTGAGTGAGTGAGTGAGTGAGTGAGTGAGTGAGTGAGTGAGTGAGTGAGTGAGTGAGTGAGTTACCTTACCTCTGGTAATTCTTCCATCAAACGGAGAAAATCAGTTCTGGAGTGGCAATAAAAACCTAAAGTGGCTGAAGGGTCCATGCGAGAGAGGGCCATTTTGCGAGGGGAGGAGCAATGGTAGGAAGAGACGGGGAAGACTGGCTGGGTGACCATCACAGCATCTTGGCAGAGGTGAGGATCCAGGTGGATCAACGATTCTTCTATCATAGAAAAAAGAAAAAGAAAGAGGTAATAAAAAAAAGTATATACTTACATACATATACATACATACATATACATATTTCTACACACACACACACACACACACACACACACACACACACACACACACACACACACACACACACACACACACACACACACACACACACACACACACACACACACACACACACACGTATGTGTATATATATATATATGTATACATATTCATATACAAGAAGGTTTATACATTCTAATAAAATGTTTAGAGCATATTATAATTATGCATACTAATTTCCTAGATAACCAAATAAAGGAAAGATAAATAGAAGAACTGGGATTAAAATAGCAAGCATTAGAGTGCTATTGCTCCATCATAGAAATTACTTTCCTCTCTTCTGAAAATGAAACAAGGATGCAGTATCAAGAAATATTAAAAGATGAACTTGCTTTGTTTAATATTTTATGTAATGTTCTATTGATAGGACAGTGCAGTAATACATGTTTTCTGTATATACTATTCTTATACAAATTAATCTAAAAAGAAGTGATAAATCACCTTAAAAACAGAAAAACGTGGCATCAAAAAATATTGTGCAACAGAATACGCATTCTGAAAATTTACCTTGAAATCCAACGAAGTAGAGGGAGTGTTTAGGACGTCCTCCGATGATACCAATGCATAGGTCATGGGTGAACAATGCATAAAGGCAAGACTCGTATATGGGATTCAATCCTTCTCCACCTAGTCTAACAGGAACCATTATCAACACAGATCTCCAGTTATCACATTCAGGACAGGCATTAGAAGTGCCTTTTTCCGGGAGCTTTTTCACATCCTTGTGGCCAGCACTCGAATTCAAATGTTTAACCCTTTCCAAGTCTCTGAAGGATAGGTAATGATTTTCATCTAGGAGTGAAGCTGCCCCTGCATTCACGCGGGCTATGTCCCCTGCCAGGTTTTCACTGCTGAGCTTTTCATTCTGACCCTCTCTCTTTGTACCGTTCATGTGATTTTCTTGGCCATTCACTCTATTGCTATCTCTTCCAGAAGACTCCACATGCCCCCACTGGGACGACTGATCCAGGTAGTTTCTGCCTGACTTCCCCATCTGTCTCATGCGGAGTCTCCACGCTTCTGCCTCCTTCGCAGTCTGTGTGAGTTTACCCTTGTTGCACAGACATGAAGTTGAGCATAGGTCCAAAACATCCTGTATATAGACTGTAACAAAGTTGAAGCAAATTTGAGAGTACTGATTAAAATTAAAGATAAAATCAAATAATATATTTAAACATCAGTTTTAAGAGCATTCTGTATTCAAATCCACTAATGTTTATATACTCATATTTCTAAAATAACTATCAAAAGTGATAATGATAATAAAGCATTCTTACCTGCACAATCCTGAGCAACATAGATACAAATCCTCTGTAAGTCTTTGATATACTTAGAGCCCATCTCTACAGCTTCTCTGAAATTTGCAGATCTTTGGTTACATACTATTTTTCTAAGAATATCAAATATATTGAATATTTCTATAAAAGCAGCATTACAATATGCCAACTCATGCAAGTTAGTCATCAGATACTTAGGCTACCAAGCATTTTCATTTTATAATAGTTATTTGAGAATTTTATCATACATAATAAGAACATATATATTTATATGTACATTTATATATATATATATATATATATATATATATATATATATATATATATATATATATGTACATTTATATATATGTATATATACATATATGTAAGCACGCGTTTGTGTGTGTATGTTTATATATATATATATATATATATATATATATATATATATATATATATATATATATATATATATATATATATATATATATATATATATATATATATATATATATATATATATATATATATATATATATATATATTTATATATATATATTTATATATTTATATTTATATATATATATATATATATATATATATATATATATATATATATATATATATATATATATATATTATATACACATAAACATATACATATACATAGATATAGATTCATAGAAAGAAAATACTTACTTAAATATATAAGCAACAGATGCTGGCCCATACCAGTCACCAGCTTTCTTCCCTAATTTATGGCCAAAATGAACTAAGTTATGGAGTGACAGAGGGCAGTCAGGAGAAGGGGAGTCGCCCAGCCATCTCACGATGCTGCGGTGAATTTCCTCCTCTGGGCCATCCGTTATATGTTTATCATATCTCCACTCTGTTTAAAGGTTGTGGAAATTATTAACAGTGTAATTCTATAATTGTTAACTTCATGTATAAGGCACTTATCAATAATTAGACAAGAGATCTTCTCAATCATCTAATCTGAAAAAGAAAAAAAAAGAAAAAAAAAAAAAGCTCCACCTCTTGACAGAGAAGTGGAGATTTTCATAGAATTCTTGTAAAATTAATGAATAAAAAGACAGGAAATTTATCCTTTATCATGAAACTTACATCACTCATGTCTTTATTACATAAAAAATTCAAACCCCCATTTCACCCTTAAGCTTCTGGCTTACCCCGAGTTAGGAAGTGTCGGATAAGGGCATGGGCAAGCATCATCTGTCCAGAACGCAGCATACAGCCCCACCCACAGTCCGTGGTCAAAGTGGAGTTCTGAAGAGTTGGGAACTGTCGTCTGTATGTACACCAGATGAGGCTGTGGAAGTGCTTTTTGAAAGCTTCTATCCCATGCTGTTCTAGCTCTGCAATTGGTAAAATAATGTTATCAATTTGTTTTTATATGCTTTAATATTTACAAACAATACATGGCAAACTTTTCATAATATATATTCTATATTCTTTGGTATAAAAAGAATCTTACCTTCTTCAGAATTCTCCATGTCTCCAAAGCTTTTATGATACACACGTCCGAGGAGATAGACTGGAGCATCTCGAGAAAAGTTTGTTTTGAGGTTGACTGTCCATCCTGTGTGGAGAAATGAAAAATATGGCCATACATTTAAATACCTTCAAAGACATCCATAATTCACACCACAATAGTTTTCACATAATGTCAACGAGCTGATTGCCCTCTTGGCTTAATCAAATATTAAAACCATTTTCCTCGTTCTAGTCCAGGATTGGCATATTGCTTGGGTAAACTTCTTAGGGTCTAGTTCTGAAATTATTTGCATACAAACACAGACACACACACAAGCACAGTATTTCATCTCAACAAAACACATAGATTCCCTCCTTATAGGGTGATTAATTTTCCCCTTGGTATGTCTGTCTCTGACTCCCATTTCCCTCTCAGTCTCACTGGAATGGGTTGTAAGTATTCATGTTCTCTACTTTTTGTTTATACTGTTGAGACCCCTTCATCCAATAGCTTTCACATTCAGCACTGGTAAGAAAAACAAATAATAAAGAGTAATAGAAAAATATATATGTATATATCATATATAAATAAAATATACAAAGTATTTAAAAACACTCAGGTAGCTACACTTGAAAAACTCTTAATAGTACAGTGCTGAATGTGGGCATCCTTCACCTGTACACCCCTTCATGTGAGTGGTCAACTACATTACATCACTATAAATACCAATTATGTCTAAATACTTATGCCTGTATGATATATTTTGGATTTTTTTTTGTGTGTGAAAAGTTGAGAGGCTTTTTGTGATTTGAGCTCTCAAGTCATAACTCTTTGGCCCTCAAAATAAAACAATGATCACTGTGAAGTGTACAATGACATAGATAAATTATAGACATATGAACTGTGCTTTAAATATGAAATTACTATGATAATTTTCATTGATCAGAAATTAATTTTACTGCATTTGTGTATTTCTGTGAAGACCAATAAATCTTTATTTCACCACATTGATCAAGACAGTGATGTGACTTCCACATATACTTATTTTCTTTACCTTATATAATTTTCAAGCTATTTATGTGACTACCATAGTCTAGTGGCAGGCCAGTCTAATGACAATATCCAAACAATGGATATTTCAAATAATTTTTTAAGCAATCTTGTTACTTCTTATTTACCTATCTATTCTAAAGAGAGTCTTTACGCTTACCATATTTCACATTATTCCATAGGCCAATCATCTTTGTCTTGACCGATGTCTCAGTGTCAGGAGTAGATCCTGCACTCTTAGACTGCTGCTTCTCTGGCCCTGAGCTGAAGTAGGACTTGATCAAGGAGGCAGACATGGCCAGGGTATGGGATGGAGGCAAACTCCTCACCTTTGCACCACTTCCACTGTTTTTGTTGCCATCACTGGGCATACTGGTCTGCCCTCGGCCAGCCACAAGTTCAACACTAAGGGGTAAGTAAGTCTGCGCTCTATTAGTCTCATTCTTTGAAGCCCCTTCCACCGATGGGCTTTCATTTTGGCTTAAGGAATTGCCATCAAGCTGCGGGACTGGGTCTGATGGGATGAAATTAATTTGATCTTTGACTGACATGTTTACTTCTGGTGACAATTCTGGAACAGACACACTCATGCCTCCAGCTGTCCGGACAAAGAAGTGACTCGGCTTGTGGTTGGGACTCAGAGCCTTCTTTAGTTTGACTCTTGTTGGCTTTCTTCCATCATTTGTTGCAGATCCATTCATACCCTCAGCAACATATCTTGGCTTTTGTCCGCTGGGATGATTGCGTGTTTGACTAGATTCGGTACTTTCTGTACATTCTTTGGCCATGGGAATTGGCACTACTGGTTCTTCAAAGAAGCCGCCACTTGATGACGACCTCTTGTGCTGGCGATTAGGACTACCATGCCTGCTAGCTACCGATTGTATGCTCGGCAACATCCTTCATTGGCCTTGAGGTGTGGATACACCTGATGGGGAAAAATCAGAATTGATGAGTGGAAAACAATTATGTTAATCATAATAATAATATCAATTTCAAATAGGTTAAAACTAAACAAAAAATTAAAAACATATATCTTTAAAATCCCTTTGATCACTATTTCCTAAGACTTAACTTGATGTAATGCTATGATCAATAAATAATTCTGGCATATATCAACTGTATGATCACACACATATGCAGGAATATATACACATTTTCTTTTTTTCTTAAAACAAACACCAGCCACATTAGCATTAGGGCACACAGGATCTTGAAAAATCACGGATTCAGACACTGCTGGATATCCTGATTTACATAGATATAAAAAAGTAAATAAATCAAAAACAAAACTAAAACAAAAATAAATCGCAGGAGAACAAACTACCATTTGCACTTGAGTTAGTAAAGCCTGTCATCGCAAGCCAAAACATTTATGTTTGTATGAGGAACTTCACACACCCACAGCACTGGTGACAATCACAGCATTTAGTAGTGTCAAGATAAAAACTTACATGTTTACCAAGCTGCTGACTTAGGACTATTGTCTGAACTCTGTGCCCAAAGCACATACAAATGCACATCACTTGCTCCGCAGACTGACACCTTTGAGGAACACAGTGATGCATGGAAAAGAAAGGGAAAATCAACCCTCAACTAAATTCTACCAATCGTTATTTTCTAAAGAATAATTAAATCCATACTAAAAAAAAAAGGAATAAACATCTGATAAATCTCATACACAACATGTCACTTTATGGTTAAGTATTTGGTTTACACCATTCCAACAGAATTACAAAGAAAAAGAAACGGAAAGAGAGAGAGAGAAAAAAAAATCTTAACAAATTTAAATCTGGTACATTACTAGATTTAGGGTCCTTCTGTAACTGGGCCTCTTTTTAAACTATATATATATGTGTGTGTGTGTGTGTGTGTGTGTGTGTGTGTGTGTGTGTGTGTGTGTGTGTGTGTGTGTGTGTGTGTGTGTGTGTGTGTGTGTGTGTGTGTGTGTGTGTGTGTGTGTGAAGCATGAATGAGTTTAAAAAAAGAGGAGGAAACATTAAGAAGCTACTTAAGTAACCAACACAAGCTTAGTGATTGTTATCAAGGCCTCTGCCACAAAGAAAAAGCCTCAATCACTTATATAGTGGCAAAGAAGAAATTGAAAACCTCCTTGGCTATTTATCTACAAGTTAGGATCATGGAGGCCACAGTGATCAACTGACACTGCACCATTATCAAGTTTGTTATTAAATTAATGATTCCATCACAGGTCATAGCATGTTTCAAGTTGATATGGAGAGAGCACAGAAAGGTGTCTCTTAAATATTATAACCGCAATATTCAAGCTGAGTTATAGGCACATCTGCATACAGAACATGGAACTTAACTCTTCAGTGACTGGTACAACTATAGCCGCCAGTACATAATGTTATGGAACTTAACTCTTCAGTGACTGGTACAACTATAGCTGTCAGTACATAATGTTCTATGACATATATACATGTCATGACTCGCAATGGGTGGGCTGGCTATGTACAGCTTAGGCCTAGCCACAAAGTCTACTGTTGAGTAATATCACATCCCTCAAAATTTAGGCCCCATCATCATAGGGTTAAGGTACCCATACTTTTGTTCTTTGCCATCACTAGTATATGAAGACTAGGAATTCCTCAAGCCAATATGCAACACTGATTCACTCAAATTGTCTTCATATGATGTTACTTTCTGAAGGAATTTTAGTAATGGGAATAGGTTTGATAGTTACTGTCTTTCTTCCAATCAGAGATTCTTTCTTCAAATTATTTGTTATCAATTATACTTACCCCACTTCATATTTGCCATTTTCTGATAATGATAATATCAACATTAAATGTTTATAACAAATGTATACACTCATAAATAATGGCTGATGATGTCTTGAGATGATTTATTTACCTACTTAGTACCTATTTTCATAAGCATTTCCCCTCTTTTCTGCATAACAATACTCTCTATTTAGAGAGTTTTATCATAATGATACACAATATATCAGTATGTTAAGAGTTATCCATTATTTATTGTGCAATATATTTGGTCCATTTTTTTGTGCTAATTAAAGATTCGCTACAAAATAAATAATAAGAAATAAGAAGGCTTATTTCTAAAACTCTATCTCAATTCTTAAAGCCTACATTCATTATATCATTTCTGATTTTGTCAGGAATATTGAACATCATAGGTCTGATTATAAAATGTGAACATACCTTGTATAAATAAATGGACGGTAACATGGATATTGTATGCAAAGAAAAAAGCTTCTTTGCTTCAGTTTGAATAATTCTTATAGTGGGTTAATGGGGTTCAAGTGATATTGTGCTGCTCCCTCTGGTAACTGCCTAGAATAAATAGCTTTGAATTCTACTAGGAAAAGTTATATATCTGTGTGAATGTGGTATTATATCATTCAAACTTGACATATAAATGAGACAATGAACATATATCTCTTAAAATCTGAATATTGTAGCAACATTCGTCTATTCCAGTTAGCAATCTCAATCCTCAAGTTAAGATGTACCACAAGACTATAACTGTAGAGCAAAAGACATTATAGACACACACTCATGACGACATTGCAAAAGAAACATAAAATATAATTCAAAACACATGTGAACAAATATCAATTACAGTTCTGGCAACAACATCAATTCAACTTAATTTGACACTGGTAAATGGACTTTCAACACTAAGGTGTCTGTAATGTATAGTGGAGTATGAACTTGCAACAGTGGAATTAATGCATATACATTTCCAAAAGCTAAGAGATAAAATGATAATATAGCCATTAAATACAATAAAAAAAATGTCTAATAAGTGCAGCAAGATTCGCTACAGAGCAGTAGTTCTTACCCTTTTTACTTTTCCTCAGAGGTCCTTTACTAAACAGTCCCTAATATATAGGACTATATATCACCATTGAGTAAAAGAATTATCAAGAATTTCCTTTTAGCAATTATACATCAGGAATATGAAATACATGCACTACTACCCAGGTTGATAAGCACTGCATCTGAACATTAACGATTAAATGAAAATGGATAAATATGTAGAAAAAAGCACTATCATCAAACCAAACTTGTGCTCAAAAAGTGGTAAATCAACCTTTCAAAATAATATCGGGCATGATAAAGCTTATAACCTCGCCTGACCATTTAGTGTCAAATAGCGAATAATTCCCAAACTTTGTCTTGCTGGCATATAAGTGTTAAAGGTTTCTTGACCTTTGCTATAACATGAAGTGTAGTAACAGCTTGACAATGTAACACTGTCTCACTGGACTTAGTTTGTATAAACTCATCACAGGAAGTTTCAAGAAGACATGGATTGAACATGATAGATATGAATGCAAGGAAAGTCTGAAAGTATCAAAAATGTTTCTAAACATTTACCTTACAGTGGATGTGCCAACCTATACATTATTTTGTAATTCATTACAATAGGGATGCATTTGCCAGAGACTAAATCCCCAATTCCATGTCACATTTTTTTTTTTTTTTTTTTTTTCAAGAATTTTAGTTGCCTTGACTATAGGTTCTTTCCCAGCACTACCCAAGGGGGGCTCCACTTCCCCGCAAATACTTCACTTCACTGTCTTCACTTTGGTATGCATGGCAAGACAGAGCTGAAGCCTGAGGGCACCGAGTGGGTTAAGGCTGTGAGCAGCATTATTGTTCATGTGTGCAGATTATTTCTTGAACTACCAAATGCAACTTTTTGTCCTCTATAAGCATGTCATCTTTAATTTGCTCTATCTTAGTATGTCCGTACCATACGGGGTAATTCTTTACAGTCCCCACCTCCAAGTCAAAAAATTTATTCATCAGTCTAAGTTGCCATGACTGGGCATGCCTGACTGCCCAGACTGGAAACATTATGGTGCACACGCAGCTGGATGTAATCTTTTCTGTTTTCTGTTTGTCCTCTACAAGAATATCATCTTCAATTTGCCCTAACTTAGTGCATCCATACCACAAACTGGGCTCAATTTCAACACTAGCCCGAGTCATTGTCTAGTTAAACCAGCCATGGGCTAGCATAATGCACTACTTAGCCCAGTGGACTAGTAAAAAGTAGACAATCACAGATGATTAAACAGGTTTCACTCCAAGAAAAGAGTGGACCTGGAACTTGTTAGAGTAAGATCTTACTATGAATTCATTGATAATCTCTTACTTTAATTCAACAAGCCAGTGTTTGATAACTCTTGTATTAAAGTCAATATTGGAGCTCATAAAACTTGCTGCAGGCTAGTAAAAAAATAATATTACTAGCCAGGTGGGCTAGTTAAAAAAGACTTAAGCACGAGGCCTGCATAAACATTAATCCCATGAATATTAACCTAATTCTTTTTCTACTTTGGCATTAAAACTTTTTTTTCTTAGTAATCCATCTTTGCAATTATTATATTTTAAAAATCATTCAAAGTGTAATATATGTAAATCTGTAATTGTTTTTCATTGAAAATGACCAACTCAGGAAAAAAGTCAAAAGTATTGGTAAATTGTTTACAAAATGAGTGCACCCTTTAGAAACTAAGTACCTATTACTTCAGCCAACAATCTTGGGGACAATCATGGGAATCCATAAACATCACAGTATGAACCATAATCCTTCCTAACCCTAACCAGACATTGTACTTCCCAACTAAGAGATCTGCCTCAGACCCAATTGTCATATACTTGGTCTCCATGCTGCTCAGACTAGAAATCTTACACGCGTGGGCAAGTTATTTTCAAGAGTCGGAAATTGTGCATTTAAATTTTCAGTTTGTCCAAAGATCCACGCTTGAGCCATTCCATGGTGTGCAGTAAACAAGTACTTTGACTACTTTGCGCATGCAACAATAAGAAAGGGAGAACTGCACAGTAAAAAAAAAGAAAAGACTGCAACCAGCTGCATGCATGCTATGAAGTTTCCAGTCTGGAATGCAGCATTTGTCATGACCTGTTTTCATTATTTTTGACATTATTCTTTGCCTCTAGAGATTATTTTATGTATCAGTGAGTATACTTTTTCCCTTTTATACGAGTATCACTATATTTTCCCCATCTTAATGCAGTACTTACATAAAAGTATACCAAATCATAATCTACATTCTACACAAATTTCTTCATATTTGCTTGGTAAGGAAATGTCACAGGTGTAAAATGTATGAACCTATTCTAATTTTCTTTTGCAAGAGTAATGGTGTTGCTACTCACTAGACCAATGGTTCCCAACCTTTTTCATTTTGTGGCCCCCGACCAATATGTAATAATGTCCATTGCCCCTTCAGTGTCGGTCATCTTTTCAGATTCAGTTATTACTTGTTATAACTAGTGTAATGGGGTCAGTAGCTACAGGGCAAGAACACTTTAGAGAAAGATTCCAATTTATATGCAGGTAAAGTTTAATTGTTGAATTTGGTGTCATAATTTACATATTGTTCCACGGCTCCTAGAAAGTACCCTTTGGGCCCCCTGGAGGTCATGGCCCCAAGGTTGGGAACCCACTATACTATGGTACACTAATCTATCTATCTGGTTAGTTCATTGAAAAACAATATGCAGATTCATACATATATATATAGTACCATGCATTACATTCCCTTAATTTTATGTTTCTTGCCATATTCTTAAGTAATATGTTTGATGCAGACCACTAACAGATTCTAAGCACAAGAAATGACTGCAGAAAAGCAAGGCCAATAGTGAAAGCAAATAATCACTTCCAATAAAGTCA
>NC_091581.1:4046411-4051411 GCF_042767895.1 Penaeus vannamei | reverse complement strand
ACCATTGCGTTTACCAGTGATGTTAAAGTAGGATTAGCGAAAAGATGGTAACTCACATCGACAGTTACAATCGTAAATCGATTCCTTCTAATGGTAGCCAACAGAGGGCTCTAGTAAAGCGATTTCACATGTAAATAGAACTCGACACAGGGAAATAAGAAAATAGAAAATCTTTGTCACAGCTATAACACCATATGTAGATAAAATTAAAATATTTAATTATATCCATCATGTGATATGTTTATAGACTTCCCTGGCTATTTATTGTTTAATTAGGAACCAATTCATTGTAATATTAAGGAAGCAATCCAAACAGTTTTTCATTTATCATTGTTTAATAAAGAACCGGTCAAAAAAAAAAAAAAATCATCGCCATCTATCGTCAAATAAAGGAAATATTTCAAGCTCATTCTTGCCCATGCGGTTTGGAGTTTGTTATCCTTTGCCAAAATGTTGACAGACACAGAATTTGCGATACTCGTTTAACATTGGTATTGTCAGTTTATAAATTAGCAATATAGTTTCTCTATAGATTTGCAATGATTATGCCAGAGAAAAATATGTTTTTAGAGGTCACGTATCCATCTTTTCTATGCACTCTATAGTCTATTATAGGCCTATGTCTCCCTATAATTTTACTAGAATTTGTGCAGTTTTATTCTTACTAGTTTCGTGTGAAATTCGCCATTTCCATATTGTGATCTGTGTTTACCATCATTCTAATTTTATCAGGTATAAAAACAAACAAAAACGTTGCTTAAATATTGATTTTTCGATGGGATAACACGTGCGTGATGTCTTCCCAGAAGTTACCAGCGGACATATCAGTTTTCCGACCACTGGTAAAATTTACCATGGAAACCCCAATGGCAAATTGATAGTGAATACCACCGCTTTCTGTTTACCATGGGAACTATAGTTACCACTGATTTTACCATAGTAGGTATGTTAAGGAATAAATCGTAGACCAATAGCATTGTGACGGTTCATTTTTAGCCTTTCAAAAATAGTAAAGAACCTAAGGCTTGGACATTTACTTGCAGTCATTACTTAAATAAATTAAAATCAAAAGGAAAAGTAAAGAAGGGAAACAGAAACGGAAATAAAGAAGTGATTAAACACATCCAACGCCAGGCTTCTCCTGGGCCTTCTTCTGTGGCCTCAGGTAGAAGGGGCACTGGTAAACTAGCATTTGTCAGTCTATTGGGCACAAAGATATTTGACTTGATCGTTTGGAAGTTTCTGAGGGATTTTTGCCCCAATGAAGCTGTTGGCTCTAGAAATAGACTATAGCCTACCTCTTTACTGTGATCCCACACTTATTGTAGACTAAGAAAGTTAAAGACAATTTTTTTTTTATTGAGTACGATAACGACATATATCATAACCCTGATCATATAAGAAATGTCTTTTTAGAAAAGTGCAGGACATGATTATAGAAAATATGAGTTTTTTCTTATTTCGCTTTCTTTTTTTTTTCTTTTTATGTTTCACTAGGCTAAGGTTTTGCTGCTATATTTGCCGTCATTAGTGGAACCAGACGCTGGCTTTTTTCTCATTTAAGGTTAGACTTGGCATCAGAGTCTATCACGTTTATACTACATTATAAAAACAACAACTTTTCTTGAGTTTTTGTGTCGATATGTAGTGAATCTAAAGACCTTGGTATTTTTCACTGTCCATCTAATATGTAATAGTGAGATAGTACTGGTCATAAACTATATGCACAGGGTGAAACGTTACTCGTAAATTTTATACGTGCACGGTCAGCCTTCAGCCTTGAAAAGTCCGTTGTTAGACATAGGCCTTCCCCAGCACGCAAGCCCAGTGTGGATTGGTAGGGGAGAATGTGGTCAGCGTCTAGAATCTCTGACTCAACCTTTTCGACATCGTTTATCGTGTTAGGCATAGCTTGAGTCCTCTTCGATCACCGTGGGCTTGGTCCAACATCCCCGTGTACATTTTAGTGCCTGTCAAATATCTGCATAACTGTTTGCGCCTGATTTGCAGTGTTTCATTAACAAAAAAGAAAAAATCGTTCGTTTGTTGAAAGGAGAAGTTCTAATATTGTATTATGAATAAATTTTTAATCCTTGTTATTAGTACTACTCATCACCTTTCAGATAATACTAATCTGTTCACTGTCCAATTTGATAATAATCATCTCATTATTAATTTCATAATAAATCTAATTGTAAGTACATTATATAGTCTGTCTTGAATTTTGCGAGTACATTCATTGTATTTTGTAAATAGTACCTTTTTCTTCTACACTTACATTTCGTTTTTTATAGATTAAGACCAATTTTCTTACAAAATCATTGCGGTTTGCAGAAGATCCTTGAGTCCGGGAAAAAATACCTAAGCTTAAAATTTATGTATATGTAATGGACGAACACCTGTAAAAGACAGTTAATAAATGATCTCATAAGCTCGACGTCGCTGTAGACTACCAGTAAAACCTATTTACAATTACGGTAGGCCAAAAAAATCATGCCTATACGTGAAGTGCGAGTCATATTCGATACAAGGTCTATATAAGTATTTACATAGACCTTGATTCGATAATCCTGTAAGTGGATCGTGTGTTCTGGCCGTCTTTAGCGTAAGTAGGAACGAGACGGACTTGTGTGTGAAGTAGATCCTGCTTTTGTATCGAATCGTTGTATTCAGTAAAGGTTTATCTTTCACTTTGCTTTTCCAGTTTCTTTGTTTTTGTTGCATTTCTTAATATTCAACTTTGGGTTTCATAAGAATTCGGGCTGGAGACTAATATCTGCATATTGAAAAAAGGACTTAGCCAATTTTTCATTCAAACTTTTACCCCAGCTGTCAAAAACAATTTCCATTTTGAGTACGTTTGGCCACAGTTTCTCTGCTTGAGTTACGTATTCTCGCTCTGTCGTTCTTTCTTTCTTTCTCGTGCGTGTATTCTCTTCTGATTCTGAACACACAATCATTCACAAACACACACACACACGCGCACACACATACATGCACAGACACACACACACATACAAACACATACATATATATATATATATATATATATATATATATATATATATATATATATATATTTTTTTTTTTTTTTATATATATATACAAATATATATATATATATATTATATTTATACAAAAATATATATATATATATACATATATATATATATATATATATATATATATATATATATATATATATGTGTGTGTGTGTGTGTGTGTGTGTGTGTGTGTGTGTGTGTGTGTGTGTGTGTGTATATATATATATATATATATATATATATATATATATATATATATATATGTAAATATGTATATACATATATTCAATTATATATGTATAAACACACACACACACGTACGCAGATATATATATATATATATATATATATATATATATATATATATATATATATATATATATATATATATATACACACACATACATATATACACACACACATATATACATACACTTTAATGTGTGTGCGCAAACACACTCACAGGAGGCTAGGATTATTCGAGAAGGGAAAATTAATATTCATGAATAAGCAAATGGTAATTGATATAACAAAGAAAGCCAAAGTCCTGGCCACCCATGAAGAATATAAGAAAATCAGGATAAGAGAAAATATGACCAAAGATGACAGAGAAACACTACAGGAAAAATTCGAAGAAGTAAAGAACAAAAATGAACAAAGAACTGAAGAGGAAAAAATTTGTTTATTTGGAGGGTGGGAGGTCTCCAAGCAAAGCAAATATACTATCGGAACCAAAATGTAGAGACAGACAAACATTAACCTACAGCCAAAAGAAATATCAAAAGATTATATAGAAATAGTTTATACAAATCTTGATGGTTTATCTTCGAAGTTGCTAGCACTAGAGACAATAAGTGGAACGAATAGATCAGATGAAATATGTACTACTGAATCCTAACTGAATCCCTCCATAGACGATGTAACACTAGGACTCAAAGACTATAATATTTGGAGATAAGATGTGTGTGTGTGTGTGGGGGGGGGGGTAGCAATATTAACAAGGAAAGGAATTATTACAAAGGAGTTCGAAATTAATCAGGACCCCATAGTGGAACTGAGGGTCTTTGAGGTAGAAACCAACGGGGTAAACATAATAATAACCACGGTATACGTGTCACCTCAAACATCGGTTTGGTCACAAGAAAAGCACCAAAAACTAATTTAAGAGACATTAAAGAGCCTGGAAGAAGTGCTACAACTTTCGGAAACCAATGCAAAAGAAATTCTTATCACAGGGGACTTAAATAGCAAAATTGACTGGGAAAGTTTCGATCCCAGAGCGCAACCATTTTCGTGGTGGAATGCTAAATAAGTCATAAATGTGTATTGACTTTCCCAGGATATAATAGGTCATACCAGGGCAAGAAGGCTAGATAGACCGTCTATGCTTGACCTAATATTCACAAAGCATAACGGTGATATTAAGGATATCGAGTATTGTCCTCCTTTAGGAAAAAGCGACCATGTAGTGATTAAACTAAAATACTGTCTGCTAAAAGAAAACTCACCGTAAGCAAGAAAAGAAAGGAAAAATACAATTACTAGCCTTAAAGATTTCTTAGATGGCATAAACTGGGAACCTTGATGTTCAGTATTCAAAATTTTATGAGATCTATAAAGAAGAGTAGAATAATTCACATCATAATTAAAAAACTGAAGCACGAAATGGCCAAAAATGGTTCATTGACAAATGCAAGAAAAAGAAAACAAGCAGTTCTTTTGGAAAGGATTCAGAAGACATAGATCTCAGGCAGCGAATGAAAGATGTAAAAGAGGAAAAAATGAATATGCCCAAACCATGAGAGAGGCGAAATTAGACTTTGAAAAGGATATAGTCAACAAATGTACGTCAACAAAAACTCTTCTTTGACTACATAAATAGTAAAACTAAGAGTAGAGATAAAATTAGCGCCATCAAAGACAATAATATTTATTCTAAGGAGGAAGAAATGTGTG
>NC_091581.1:4023911-4031411 GCF_042767895.1 Penaeus vannamei | reverse complement strand
TCATTACCTTTGTTATTATCATTATTATTATCATTATCATCTTTATTATTTTTATTATTATTGTCATTGTTATCATTATTATCATTATCATTATTACTATCATTATCATTATTATCATTATTATTAACATTATCATCATCATTAACATTATTACTATTATTATCATCGTTATCATTAGCAGTGTTTTCATTATAAATGTCATCATTATCATTATCATAATTTTTATTGATATTATCATTATTATTACTGTTATTATTATTATTGCATCATCATTATTATCATTATTATTATTATAATTATCATTACTATTATCATTATTATTATCATCAGTATTATAATTATCATTATTATCATTATTATCATTACCATTATTACTCTTACTGTTGCTATAATTGTTATCAATATTGTTATTATTTCTTTGCTAATATCATTACCATCATTATCATTATGATTATAATAATTACTCACTATTACGGTAATGATTATTATCGAGGTTAATACTACAGGCTTTGCTGTTCAGAATAATTATGATAATGATAGCGGTGATGGTCACGTTTCTGTTGTTTTTCTCATCATTATCATCATTCTTGTTCTTGTTACGGTTTTAATATTATTAATATCATTGTTATTATTATTATTATCGTTATTGTTATTATTATTATCATTATCATTATCATTATCATTATTATTATTATTAATATTATTATTATTATTATTATTATTATTATCATTATTATTATTATCATCCTCATTATCATCATCATCATCATCATCATCATCATCATTATTATTACTATTATTATTATTATTATCATCATCATTATTATTACTATTCTTACTATTATCTTTATTATTATCGTTTTCATTATTATTATCATTTTCATTATTATCATAATTATCATTATTATTACTATTATGATTATAATCATAATTACAATAATTATTATTATCATTATTAATATCATGTCATTATAATTGTTATAATCATTATCATTGTTATTGTCATTATCATTAGAATTGTTATTACTATTAATAGCATAACTACTGCTGTCATCACTATTATTTTTATCATTATCATCACTATTGCTCTCATTATTATTATCATCATTATTAGTAGCAGTAGTATCATCCTTCCTATTATCATTATTATCATTATGATTGTTATTGATACTGTTACTATCATTGATATTACTATTATTATTATTATTATCATTGTTATCTTTATTATAATTATTATTATTATTATTATTATTATTATTATTATTATTATTATTATTATTAGCAGTAGTAATATCATTAGTGTTGTTAACTCCTTGTTGTGGATACCATCATGGTTATATTTATCAATTATTATTATTTCCATAATAAGCATTCTTTAACAAGCTAAACTCATAATCGATAAAACATGAAATAAAAAAAGGATCAAAACAAAAGTTACGGTTTCAACACGCGCGCAACTATAAACAACAATGCCATGCCAATTAATAACAAGATTCGAAGCAAAACGCAATATATATATATATATATATATATATATATATATATATATATATATATATATATATATATATATATATAATTACAAGCGACACTTCCTTCTCGAAAGTGGCCACACGTTAAGGCATTCCGTGTTGCCATTCTACATCCGTGTGTACATATTTGTGTGCGTGTGCGTGCGTGCGTGCGTGCGTGCGTTCGCTACCTCGGAACGGCGCGTTGTTAAAGTTGAAGAAGCGATGTACACGCCCTCCGCTCCCGTCTGCTTCTCAGGAGAAAAGAGAATTATTTCCCAGGCATGACACACGCAGTGCCAGCCTCATGCCACGTGACGTCGATTCTCCGCTGGTTTTGTCCCTCGGGCGATGCGGTGCCGACCTGCTCCCCCCCTCCCCCCCGCGCCCTTCGAGTGTCTGGCGTGCGCTTTGTTTATATCCTTCGGTTGGTTCGGTTGTGGTTTTGTTCTCTCTCTCTCTGTCTGTTTGTATCTGTATCTGTATCTGTATCTGTATCTCGCTCTCTCTATATATCTATCTATCTATTTATCTGTCTATCTATCTCTATCTATCTCTGTCTCTGTCTGTCTCTCTCTCTCTTTCTCTTTCTCTTTCTCTTTCTCTTTCTCTCTCTCTCTCGCTCTCTCTCTCTCTCTTCTCTCTCTCTCTCTCTCTCTCTCTCTCTCTCTCTCTCTCTCTCTCTCTCTCTCTCTCTCTCTCTCTCTCTCTCTCTCTCTCTCTCTCTCTCTCTCTGCCTCTCTCTCTCTTTCTTTTCCCCACCTTTAATGAAATGAAAGACAACCTGTCAACCTGCATACCACACACAAGGACAAAGACGTAGAACACGAAATAGAGACACAAGAAGAACAAAATAACTTCTCCATCACTTCATTAACACTTATGCTTTTACACGATATTCGTCTTGTTTTATCCGTTGCTTCCTCCTTCTCCCGACCCCTTTTCGAGGCTGGGGACCAAGGAGTTGATAAACGCAGAACAAAAACAGAGAAATGGATAATTATGGGAGGAGAACAAACAAACACAGTGGGTGAGATAAAATCCGATCCGATTGTCTTATGCCTCCCCTTGACACAGTCCAAACAACACGCTGCTTAGTCGATATGAACACTCGAGAAGATGAAGATGAAGAAGAAGAAGATGAAGAAGAAGAAGGGATGATGATGAAGGTGAAGAAGAAGAAGAAGATGAAGAAGAGATGAAGATGAAGAAGAAGAAGATGATGAAGATGAAGAAGAAGTTGATGAAGATGAAGAAGAAGAAGAGATGATGATGAAGGTGAAGAAGATAAAGAAGAAGAAGAAGAAGAGATGAAGATGAAAAAGAAGAGATGATGATGAAGGTGAAGAAGATAAAGAAGAAGAAGAAGAAGAGATGAAGATGAAGAAGAAGAAGAAGAAGAAGATGAAGAAGAAGAAATGATGATGAAGGTGAAGAAGATAAAGAAGAAGAAGAAAAAGATGAAGATGAAGAAGAAGAAGAAGAGATGATGATGAAGGTGAAGAAGATAAAGAAGAAGAAGAAGAAGAGATGAAGATGAAGAACAGATGATGATGAAGGTGAAGAAGATAAAGAAGAAGAAGAAGAAAAAGATGAGATGATGATGATGATGAAGAGATGATGATGAAGGTGAAGAAGATAAAGAAGAAGAAGAAGAAAAAGATGAGATGAAGATGATGATGATGAAGATGAAGAAGAAGAAGAGATGATGATGAAGGTGAAGAAGATAAAGAAGAAGAAGAAAAAGATGAGATGAAGATGATGATGATGAAGATGAAGAAGAAGAGATGATGATGAAGATGATGAAGACGAAGAAGAAGAAAAAGAAGATGAAGAAGAAGAAGAAGAAGAAAAGTAGATAATATTAAATGTATGTGGAATGATGACAGTTCGTTGCAATACGTCGTTGACTGAATATGGATATTCATGGAAAATAACCCTTAAAACATCAAATAATAAACAAAAGCTGAATTGATGGGAAAAAAGAGGAAAATATGGAAAAATTCGTGAAAAATAACCCCTAAAACAAACAAACAAACAAAAAAAAAAAACTGAATAAATGGAAAAAAAAGAAAAAAACCTAAAACAAAACAAAAACAAAAAAACTGAATAAATGAAAAAAAAGAAAAAAAAGCGCACGTGGAATAAATACAACTGCGCCCAATACTCGATTGTTCCCAACAATAAGATCTAAACAACACACTCATCTGAGAGGATATGGCTACTCGAGGAAAATAACTTGAAACTGCCGCTGTATTGTCTTGCTCGCTCGCGCCCCAAAGATCTCCCATTCATAGTCGTCTCCGCCTTAAATAACTTTCGGAGGGACAGAAAAAGCGACAGAAAAAAAAAATCTATTGGAAAAGAGGCTGAAAGGGACGAGAAGAGCCTACGGGGTCATCGATTGAGTCGTACAAGGCTAGGAGAGTTTTTTTTTCTTTCTTTTCTTTTTTCTTTTAGCGATTTTGACACCCTTCTAGTCCTCTCTTGTCCTCGCACAATAGGCCTGGGATCTTACACAAAGCCTGCCTCCGTGAGTGTAGATCCTGCTCTTAAGACTTATTGAAAATGTAGATGGTTCTTGTTAAGACGATCTACAGGACCATAGATTTTTTTTTTTTATTTTTTTTTTATTTTTTTTTTTTATCCGGGTTATAGAGAACATTTCTTCAAGATGATGTTTCGTGTTTGTTTTATTTTCTGGTTCTTCCCGCGTTGAATATGATATTGTATATTGTATCTGTATCAAAATTCGATACTGAAGAGAAGAAATATAGGCTTGATAGGGAAAAAAAGTTTACATCTATAACTGACTAAGGAAACATGCTTCAAAATAGTTTTAACTCTCCTTCTCACATCCGAAAAAAACGAAAAGAATGAAAGAATATGTTCAAGGATTCTGAATTTGTTATTTTTACGTCTTTTGTGGCCTTGTTTACCCTATTTTTTTCTACGTCCTATGATTTTGCTCTGTGCCTATTATGAATCATATATTTGTATTCATCTCACTTTTTTATCATCCGTCTTACCTTTCTCTTTTACATTCCTCCATTTTTTATCTTCTTATATTTGTATTCATCTCGATTTTTTATCATACGTCTCAACTTTCTCTTTTTCGTGCTTCCTTTTTATTGTGACTATCTTTTTCCGTTTTATTTTCCGTTTTCCAATTTCATTTTCTCTTCACGTTTATTCCCCTCTCTCTCTCTCTCTCCGTCCACCGCTGCCATTGCAATATCTTTCCGTTTTAATACGTATTCTTACAGACCCTCATTCCGAACTTCAGACAGCATCAAAGATTGTCTGAAGCCTTCCAGAACTTCTGTTGTTGTATAGTGTTACCAGTTGGTTTTAGTTTCTTTTCTTCATTCTTTTTTTCTCTATCTCTTCTGTTCTCTCTTTTCTTCATTCTTTTTTTTTCTCTCTCTTCTGTTCTTTTTTTTATCTTTCTCCTTTTCACTTTCGGAAAGCTTCGTGAATTCCGCTGGTATTCCTGTGTTATGTTATGGTATGTAAGTGCATTGTTCGGTCTTTCTCTTTCTGGTGAATTTTGTCCTCCTACCTTCTCGCTCTCTCTCTTTTTCTCTCTGTCTCTTTCTTTCTCTTTCTCTCTCTCTTTTTCTCTCTCTGTCTCTCTCTTTCTCTTTCTCTCTGTCTTTTTCTCTCTCTCTCTCTCTCTCTCTCTCTCTCTCTCTCTCTCTCTCTCTCTCTCTCTCTCTCTCTCTCTCTCTCTCTCTCTTCTCTCTCTATCTATCTATCTCTCTATCTCTCACTCACTCACTCTCTCCCTTCCCCCTTCTCTGTTTCCCTCTCTCTCTAACCCTACAGTTCCCCATATCCACCCATTATTCTATCCCATTCCCCATTCCCACCCCCACCCTCAGGCGTCAACCCACCCCCACCCCACCCTCAGGCGTCCCCCCCACCCCCACCCTTAAGAAGTCCCCCACCCCCCTGAACCCCCGCCCGTCCCTCCCACGCGTTGGTATCTCGTTCTGCCTCTTTAAAGGAACACGAGTAATACCAAGTGCGGCCTAGATACCTCTCTCTTCTCTGTTTACCTACCTCTCTCCCTCTCTCCACTTCTCCCCTTTTCTCTTCATTCCCATCTCCTTTTCTGTTTAGCTCTCTCTCTCTCTCTCTCTCTCTCTCTCTCTCTCTCTCTCTCTCTCTCTCTCTCTCTCTCTCTCTCTCTCTCTCTCTCTCTCTCTCTCTCTCTCTCTCTCTCTCTCTCTCACTCTCTCCTTCCCTCTATGTTTCCCTTTCTCTCTAACCCTACAGTTCCCCATATCCACCATTATTCCTATCCCATTCCCCACCCCCTCCCCACCCTCAGGCGTCAACCCACCCCCACCCCCACCCTCAGGCGTCAACCCACCCCACCCCCCACCCTCAGGCGTCAACCCACCCCCCCCCCACCCTCAGGCGTCAACCCACCCCACCCTTAAAGTCCCCCCCCCCTGAACCCCCGCTCGTCCCTCCCACGCGTTGGTATCTCGTTCTGCCTCTTTAAAAAACACGAGTAATACCAAGTGCGGCCTAGGTACCTCTCTCTTCTCTGTTTACCTCTCTCTCCCTCTCTCCACTTCTCCCCTTTTCTCTTCATTCCCATCTCCTTCTCTGTTTAGCTCTCTCTCTCTCTCTCTCTCTCTCTCTCTCTCTCTCTCTCTCTCTCTCTCTCTCTCTCTCTCTCTCTCTCTCTCTCTCTCTCTCTCTCTCTCTCTCTCTCTCTCTCTCTCTCTCTCTTTCTCTCTCTCTCTCTCTCTCTCTCTCTCCACTTCTCTTCTCTTCATACCCCTCATTTTTTCTCCTCCCTTCTTCTCTCTTTCCAGTTCTCTCCTTTTCTCTTCATTCTCCTCTCCTTTCTTTCTTTTTTTCTCCTCCCCTTTGTGGTTCGTTCTCCCTTTACGTTCTCCTTTCTTCTATTTGTTATTCTCCTCTCTTTACGTCTGTTTTTATTTTATTTTTTTCTTTCTATCGATTCTTTCCTCTTTTACTTCCCTTCTTCATCGCCTTCTTCATTTTCCCTCTCTCTTCTTCCCCTCTCCTTGTCTCCTGACGCCTTCCTGTTTATGTCCTCTCCCCTCTTCATCCACCCTTTATTTATTTATTTCTCCTCCCCTCCCCCTCCATTTCTTTCCTTCCACCTCATCAGCATCTCTATCCTCCCTTCCCTTCCTCTACTCCCTTCCCTTCTCCGTCTTTCCTTTCTCCCACTCCTCTTCCTTCTCTCTCTATACCTCTCATTCCTTCTGCTCCCCATCTCTCTCCTCCCTTTCCCAATCCTTCTTTTCTCCTCTCCTCACCTCCCCATCCCTCTCTCTCCTTCCCCCTTCCCTCTCCCTCTCCCCTCTCCCTTCCTCTTTCCTCTCCTTCCCTTTCCCTCTCTCTCTCTCCTTCCCCCCCTTCCTCTCCTCCCTTCTCCCTTCCCTCTCTCCTCCCCTCCCCCTTTTCCCCTCCTCCCCTTTCCCTTCCCTCTCTCCTCTCCTCCCCCTTCCTCCTCTCCCTCCCCTTTCCCTCCTTCCTTCTCCCTTCCTCTCTCCTCTCCTCCTCCCTCTCGCATCTCCTTCCCTCCCCCTTTCCCCCCCTTCCTTCTCTCCTCCCTCTTTCCCCCCTCCCCCTTCCCTCTCTCCTCTCCTCCCCTTCCCCCATCCCTCTCTCCTCTCCTTCCTTTCCCTCTCTCCTCCCCTTCCCCCCTCCCCTCACATCCCCTCTACTTCCCCACAGCTTCCTTTCCTTCCCTCAGTCTGTGCATTAAATTCCCGTTAGCATAACACTGATTAAGGAAGAAGGAATGGAGCCGCGATCTCGTGGGTAAATGTTTACCGTCGTCTTGTAAAATTCTTGAGGAGCTTTCAGGATGGGGTGGGGGTGGGGTGGGGGTGGGGTGGGGGGTAGAGAGATAGGTGGATGAGAGTAGAAAGTTGGATGTTATGGGGGACGGGGGGGGAGGGGGGGTAGAGAGTTGGGTGGATGAGAGTAGAAAGTT
>NC_091581.1:4016411-4018911 GCF_042767895.1 Penaeus vannamei | reverse complement strand
TCATTTATCATTTTCAATTTTAACAGGAAGTTATTAGTAACGAGCAATCTAACAAAATTTCCTGTTATTCCGAGACAAATTTTTCTCTATATTACACAAACTGCGTAAAAGAAAGAAATAAAAAAAAAGTGAGACGACAAAATAAAAAAATAAAAAAAAAATACTCGAAATCTTGAAACTACTTGAAAACGGCAAGAGGTGACTTTCCCCACTTTAAAAAAAAAGAAGAAAAAGAGAAAAGAAGAAAGCTGTTGGCTCCTTTTCCGCGTCCGTTTCGAACTCAACAAAGGATCTCTTGATGGAAGAGGAAGTAGTGGTACTCTTTGGTTTTATTTGGAGATGTGATATAATGAAGCCGCGATCGAGGATAAATAAAGTTTCCTTTTTTTTAGAACTCATTTTCCCTTTCCTTATTTTTCCTTCAAATTCGTGTTTTTTTTTGTTTTTTTTTGTAAGATTTAGTGGAGGCAGAAAGAGAGGGAGAGCAAATAAAGAGAGGGAGAGAGAGAGAGAGAGAGAGAGAGAGAGAGAGAGAGAGAGAGAGAGAGAGAGAGAGAGAGAGAGAGAGAGAGAGAGAGAGAGAGAGAGAGAGAGAGAGAGAAATAGGTCATGTGCGTATATCCGAATGTGTACACGTGTGCACACTGTGTGCTTATGTGAGACAGAGAGAGACAGAGACAGAGAGGCAGAGACAGAAAGCGAGAGAGAGAGAGAGAGAGAGAGAGAGAGAGAGAGAGAGAGAGAGAGAGAGAGAGAGAGAGAGAGAGAGAGAGAGAGAGAGAGAGACAGACAGACAGACAGACAGACAGACAGACAGAGACAGAGAAGCAGAGACAGAAAGCGAGAGAGAGACAGAAAGAGAGAGAGAAGGAGAAAAAACACAAAGATAAAGCAAAGAAAGAGAAAATCCGCAAGCGTATCTGATCGGCGAGGTCCATGGCCGATATTTTCACGGTCTGCAGAGAAAACGTTTCTGGTTTGAAAACGTTTCCCCGTGTTGATTGAGAACGATTTTCGGCTCCTTGGGAGAGACCATCTTAGGCTTTCCATTTTCTGTCTTTCCACTTTCTGTAGACTCCATTCGTAGTTTCTTTATTCCTCATTCTATTTTTCATTATTGATGTTTTATATGTTAGTATTAATACCATTTTGGTAATAAAGACAATACTTATGGTGATAGAACTATTGATAATGATAAACATAATAACAATATTGCAGACTGTCTATATTTTCAAATTGTTTAGATTATTATCATCGTATTAACGTTACTACAGATAATCATTTGATCTTTTACATAACCAACATCGTTATCAACATTATCCCTTATTCTGATATTATCACCACTATTTATGTCTTTACCATTATTACATTTATATTTATCGTCATAGCGTTCACTCAGAATACCATTTGCTCCACTCGCAGATATTCATTTATCTTTTACATAACCATCATCGTTATCAACATCATCCCTTATTCTCATATTATCACCATTATTCATATCTTCACAATTTCTTTTTTTTTCTCGTCATAACGTTCACTCAGAATACCATTTATTCCTTTATCTTTTACATAACCATCATCGTTATTACCATTATCCCTTATTCTCATATTATCACCATTATTCATATCTTCACAATTTCTATTTTTTTCTCGACATAGCGTTCACTCAGAATACCATTTGCTCCACTCGCAGATATTCATTTATCTTTTACATAACCATCATCGTTATCTCCATTATCCTTTATTCTGATATTATCACCATTTTTCATATCTTCACAATTTCTACATTTTTATTTATCGTCATTAACTTTCACTCAGATTACTCGCAGATAATCATTTGAACCTTTACATAACCATCATCGTTATCAACATTATTCCTTATTCTCATATTATGACCATTATCCATGTCTTCACAATTTCTACATTTTTATTTCTCGACATAACGTTCACTCAGAATACCATTTATTCATTTATCTTTTACATAACCATCATCGTTATCAACATTATCCCTTATTCTCATATTATCACCATTTTTCATATCTTCACAATTTCTATTTTTTTCTCGACATAACGTTCACTCAGAATACCATTTGCTCCACTCGCAGATAATCATTTGAACCTTTACATAACCACCATCGTTATCAACATTATCCCTTATTCTCATATTATCACCATTATTCATATCTTCACAATTTCTACATTTTTTTCTCGACATAAGGTTCACTCAGAATACCATTCGCTCCACTTGTAGGGGAAAAAAAATCTCCTTTTCTCCGACTATTGGTACCGCGCCATCGACTCTTTCAGGATAGACAAGAGGGGCAAAAGAGGGGAGGGGAGAAGAGAGGACAGAGGAAGAATGAGGGGAAAGAGGAAGGGGGGAAGGGGGGGAAAGGGGGAGGGGAAGGGGAAGGCAGAAGCGGCACTAGCGATGAATTGATGTGCAAAGACCGTAGAGTTTTACGACTTCCTCTCACCTATACTAGATTTCGCCTCTTCC
>NC_091581.1:4001411-4003911 GCF_042767895.1 Penaeus vannamei | reverse complement strand
CTCCTATTTGCAGCGCTATTATCCCCCTTTATGATGACGCGGACACCAATAGGTTCTTGTGCATGGAAACAGTGTTCTTGCGCATGCCTCCGTCACCCACAAACAGTTTCACAGGGCGAGACGTTCTCGTCAACCACTCCTCGGTCAATTTTTGAAACGTCCGTCACCCGATTCAGTGGGTTATCATTATCGTCATCATCATCATCGCCGCCGTCGTTATTGTCGTCGTCGTCGTCGTCGTCATCGTCGTCGTCATCGTCATCGTCATCGTCATCGTCGTCATCATCATCATCATCATCATCATCATCATCATCATCATCAATCATAGTAATAGTGTCAGTAATAAAAACAAATACTATCAGCATCACAATCATCATCTTGAAAATTGAGAATGTTAAAATTCATATAAGAAATCGGATAAAAAGTAATCTTTGACTTCTCATGAGGTTTCAGCATCGAGATAATCCGTGTCTTGTTATTATCACGAAAAAAAAAGTTATCCTGCCATGATATATATAGAAAAAAAATACAACGAATTTGTCTTTATTAAAGTGCGTCATTACTGTGATTAGCTATTTTTAGAATGGAGTTCCTGACGTCACGAAAAGATTTTTTCTCGACGTGAGTATATGCGTTGGATTTTAATGGTGTTGCAGCGTGATAGTGAGAGTTGCAAGTGCGCTTGGTGTGCACGCTGCTTCGGAACGACAGGAACAGCTAGCACTACAACTCTTGTGAATGGCGTATTGTATCAAGGCATAGTGATTACCTTAACTTCTGAACGAAAATGGAAAATTCGCTGTGTGATTCCTGTGGTGACAATACTGTGGACAATTCGGTGTTGTTTTGGTGGTTATATTAGTTGTGAGTGGTTCATGTTGTTGGCGTGTGCACAAAATTGATTCATCTTTGGTTAGTTTCCTTTTATGTTCACAAAGATTTAGATACAGACGCGTATATATCAATATGAACATATACCGTCTCATATGCAGCTCTAATACGCTGGCTGACTGTGCTTGGTGTAATGTAATGTCATAAAACGAGGTAGATATATGCATTTAGCTGAGTTAATGACATGAATATGCATATCCATGAAGATGAGAGAATTTGTCATGATAGTGGACACCCAAGAGTCACAAACTGCTCAGATAATGACGCCTTTGTGAATTCCTTCTACGGAATACGTAATGGTGTGTAAATATTTCCAAATCCTTTTTCATTTTCATTCAAGTGCGGGATAAGATTTATGCGGGAGCAGATTATACAGAAATTCTGCATTATTCAAAGGTCAAAGTTGAAAATCACACTAGGGATTATTCACCGCTTTTAGCATGTATCGATAATATTTTTGTTCCCATTAAAAGGAACTGATATCTATATATATTTTTAAAATTTATTCCACAGAAAGTGTTGTGCAGTGATTGTGAAAAGTGATCGTACGGAAAAATACTGAGAACATATTCCTAATCAGTCTGTGAGAATCATGTCATCGAAAGTGTTGTGTCACTGAAATTCCCGAGAGGTGAGATCTGCGCCTTCGCCTTCGCCCTTCGAGAAGCTCCGAAACTCCAGCGGGTGCTCGGAGACATGCTCTGAGGAGGAAGCGGCGACCAGCGGCGCAGCATCAGACCAAACTTTGCCCCCCCTTCTCTCCCACTTCTCCGTCTGACTTCCTCCTTTCTGCTTCAGCGGGTTTGATTTCTCTCTTTCTCTCTCTCTCTCTCTCTTTCTGCATCTCTGTCTCTTTCTGCCCCACCCGCCCACTCCCTCGCCATGGATCCCGAGCAAGAGGTCGCTTGCCGTCCCCAGGCGTCTCCCAAGCGCGGGAGCGAGCCGCAGGACCCCAGGAACCTCCACCTCGCCAACATACGCGCCATAAGGACAGGAGATCACACCAGGATCATTATCAAAGGTAAGTGAGGGTCCTTCTCGTAAATGGCTGAGAAAAGCACAGTCGTCTTATTCTTTATTCACTGTTATTATTATTTCATCCATTTATTTGTATTTCTTTCCACTTTCCGTTCGGATCCCGACGTCCCAAAGAGACGAGGCATTTTAATGAGTCTTGTTAATCTCTTGTAATCCGTATGCTTGGGAGAGGAATGTTCTGTCTGCTTTTACCGAATTGCCTGTTTCCGAAGGCTGTCCTGACAATAGCCGGAAAGGGGATTGCTGTTCAGATTACCGTGCGTTCTGAAACTCGCGAGTTGAATGTGCAACGGATGTGAACCCCCCCCCCCCCCACTCAACATGAAAATCAAAGAATGAGCCGAGGTTTCCGATTATTTTTTTGAGTAAATGTGACAATATCCAGGCAAATATAAATTGATATTTTTTTCTGCTTAGAGGCACTTGACTCTTGGCAATGAAAGGGTGACGGCATACCGCTAATTGAGCCCGGGATTGCGTTCGGATTATGCATCGATCAGCCTGGACGCTCATTAGACTTCATTGGGAGGGAGAAAATGGAACAGCTGTGTTTCTTCTTTAATTTTACGTC
>NC_091581.1:3986411-3991411 GCF_042767895.1 Penaeus vannamei | reverse complement strand
CCTCCAGGCTTTAGGTACCAGGAAGTATCGGCCCGGGACAGGAATAACCCGAAGGAGTGGCTGAAGGGGGCGGGGGAGGAGGGCGCGAGGGGGAGGTGGGGAAAACAGTGGCCGCCGTTGAGATGCCCGTGAAGTGGCTGTGTGTACATTCCTTCCTGCAGCAACAGGCGGTGTGAGGGGGGAAGGGGGGTGTTGGGGTGTAGGGGTTGGGTGGGGGGAGCAAGGGGGAAGGTGGTTAGAGGGCTCGTAGAGTTTTGGGGGAGGGAGGGTATTGGGGGTGGTATAGGATTGGGGGGGTATATGGGGGGTGGCATAGAATAGGGGGTATATGGGGGTGGCATAGGATAGTGGGGGTATATGAGGGGTGGCATAGGATAGGGGTATATGGAGGTGGCATAGGATAGGGGGTATATGAGGGGTGGCATAGGATCGGGGGGTATATGAGGGGTGGCATAGGATAGGGGGAAGGAATACGAGGAGCGTATATGGGGGGTGATATATGATAGGGGGAAGAGGGGATACGAGGGAGGATATTGGGGGATTGCAAGGATTGGACGGGGAGAAGGAGATGGGAGGGGGGGGAGGTCATGGATCGTGAGGCATATCCTTGTGTTGTTGCCTTTCAGCCGTGCAATATCCAGCATAATGGCTGCAAGAGGAGGTGTCGGCGGGGAGGGGGTGGTGGGGGGCGGGGGGAAAGCTCAGGTCCGTCAGGCAGGTGATGATGCTGTGCAATCTGTTGGTGGAGAAGGTTGGGTGTGGTTGCAAGGGAGGGGGAGGGGGTGTTTGGGGGCGAAGGTTGGTGTGTGCGGGGGGGGGGGGTAATCTTGGTCGATTAACTTTCTATTTAGATGTATTTTTCTTTCTTTTTCCCTTGCCATTTGCGGCCTCTTCCGCCCCCCGTTTTCCGGCAATCCATCCCCCCAGCCTCCTATCTTTCTTTTTTCCACCTACCCTCCTCTTTCTCCTCTTCCCTCTCCCACCAGACCTCCCCTCCCCGTCTTCTTCCCTCTACATCCTCTTATTTCATCTCTCGTTTCCTTCTAGCCTCTTCCTTCCTTCACCCTTCTTCCTTCCCCTTCCTCCTTCCTCCCCTTCCCCTTCCTCCTTCCCACTCCCTCTCCCTTTCCCCCTCTCTCTCCTCTCCCTCCTCCCTCTCCTCCCTTCCCTCCTCCCTTTCCTCTCCTCTCCTCCTCCCCTTCCCCTTCCCCTCGCCTTCCTTCCCCTCCCTCTCCCTCTCCTCTCCTCTCCTCTCCTCTCCCTCTCCCTCTCCCTCCCTTCCTTCCTTCCCTTCCCTTTTCCTCCCCCTCTCCCTCTCCCTCTCCCTCTCCCTCTCCCCCTCCCACTCCCCCTCCCTCTCCCCCTTCCTCTCCCCCGCCCTCTTGTTGATGTTGTGATTGGCGAAGCGCTTGGGTTTGTTTACGTAGCGCGAGCGTGGTTGGGATGTTAGTTCGCGCCCGTGCTGTGGCGACGGAAGATGGGCGGCGGCGAGGGGAGAGGTGCGGAGAGGGAAGAGGGGAGCGGAGAGGGAAGATGGGCGGCGGCGAGGGGAGAGGGGAGCGGAGAGGGAAGAGGGAAGCGGAGAGGGAAGAGGGGAGCGGAGAGGAGGAAGAGGGAGCGGAGATGGAAGAGGGAGCGGAGAGGGAGAGGGAAGCGGAGAGGGAAGATGGGCGGCGGCGAGGGGAGAGGGAGCGGAGAGGGAAGAGGGAAGCGGAGAGGGAAGAGGGGAGCGGAGAGGGAAGAGGGGAGGGGAGAGAGAAGAGGGCAGCGGAGAGGGGAGAGGGGGGGGGCGAGGGGAGAGGTGCGGAGAGGGAAGAGGGGAGCGGAGAGGGAAGAGGGGAGCGGAGAGGGAAGATGGGCGGCGGCGAGGGAGAGGGGAGCGGAGAGGAAGAGGGAAGTGGAGAGGGAAGAGGAGCGGAGAGGGAAGAGGGAGCGGAGATGGAAGAGGGGAGCGGAGGGGAGAGGGGAGCGGAGATGGAAGAGGAGCGGAGAGGGGAAGAGGGGAGCGGAGAGGGAAGAGGGGAGCGGAGAGGGAAGAGGGAGCGGAGAGGGAAGAGGGGAGCGGAGAGGGAAGAGGGGAGCGGAGAGGGAAGAGGGGAGCGGAGAGGGAAGAGGGGAGCGGAGTGAGGATGAGTCGGAGGGGGAGTGGGGAGGGAAGAGGGGAGCGGAGAGGGAGAGGGAGCGGAGTGAGGATGAGTCGGAGGGGAGTGGGGGAGGGAAGAGGGGAGCGGAGAGTAGGGAGCGGGAGTGAGGATGAGTCGGAGGGGAGTGGGGAGGGAAGAGGGGAGCGGAGAGGGGAGAGGGAGCGGAGAGGGGAGAGGGGGCGAGCGGAGTGAGGATGAGTCGGAGGGGAGTGGGGAGGGGAAGAGGGGAGCGGAGAGGGGAGAGGGGAGCGGAGTGAGGATGAGTCGGAGGGGGAGTGGGGAGGGAAGAGGGGAGCGGAGAGGGAAGAGGGGAGCGGAGTGAGGATGAGTCGGAGGGGGGGGAGTGGGGAGTGGTTGGGAGAGAAAGGGTAAGAAGAAAAGGAAATTTTTTTGGGGGGAGGAGATTGAAAAAGGACACGTGCGGGTTATTGCTGCCTTAGGCGATTCTTTTTTTTTTCTCCGATATTTTTTTCTTTCTTTCTTTCTTTCAGGTTGGGTAATTGATAGCAACCATGAGGCGCGGTATTTATTAATTGAACTCTGCAAATATGATGGCATCTTTCGCATGTGGAAAACATTTGAATATGCGTGGTTTGTAGCAGAGGAAGAATCACGAACGCACGCACGAACACACGCACACGCACACGCACGCACACGAACGCACGCACGCACGCACGCACGCACGCACGCACGCACGCACGCACGCACGCACGCACGCACGCACGCACGCACACACACACACACACACACACATGCACACACAGACACACACACACACACACAACACGCAACTCACACACACACACACACACACACACACACACACACACACACACACAGCACACAGCACGCAACACGCAACACACAGCACGCAACACACAACACGCAACACACAACACACACACACACACACACACACACACACACACACACACACACACACACACACACACACACACACACACACACACACACACACACACACACACACATATACACATATATATATATATATATATATATATATATATATATATATATATATATATATATATATATATATATATACACACATACTGAGCCTATTCGTCCGATTACGTCTATCTACCTATCAATATCTATCCATCTGTCTATCTGTCTATCAGACTGTCTACTATATACACCATCTTTCGCTGACACCGCTGACTGTGAATTGTCTTTGATGCAACTCTTACATTATCCACGTCAATCACCTTCTATTTGTTATTTTCTGATCATTATTATTATTTATAGATAGACTTGGAATCTGGGTCCTTCTCGGAAAAGTCAGTGACCCATTGTTTCTCGTCGTCTGGCAGAGACATGGACTGAAATTCTGAATGAAAATATTGCCGCTGGTCTATATAGGAAAAGTAGGCCATGGAGAAACACGCATTATATTTAAGATAGTCATAAACATCAGTCCGTTGATATATTAGTTATTTTTCTTACATAATTCTGAGTTATTGTAGTTGATGTATTGTTATCATTATCATTTGTCGTCGTATCATTAGCATTGTTTATTATTACTGCCAGTCTCTATCATCTGTAACACTGGCATTTACAATTCCAAAAATAGAAGGATTTAGGAGATGGAAAACGAGAACAATACGGTTAAGATTTGAATACTGAGATATATCTTCACAAAACTATTTACAGAACAAATAGCTGCTATTAAAGCAATATAAAAGTATGTACATATATCAAGCGTGTCACCATTGGTTTAGGCGCATACCTATGTAAGCGTATTTGGGTATCTAGTTTCTCTCTCTTTCTCTCTGTCTGTCTGTCTGTCTCTCTGTCTCTCTGTCTCTCTCTCTCTCTCTCTCTCTCTCTCTCTCTCTCTCTCTCTCTCTCTCTCTCTCTCTCTCTCTCTCTCTCTCTCTCTCTCTCTCTCTCTCTTTCCCTCGCGAATATTAAATGCCGGAAAGCATTCTTTTGGTTGACAATGAAATCGTTATTGTTATTGCTTCTTCATTGTGTTCGTTACGCAACTTTTGTCTTGAAATTGCGCCAAAGAAGAGTGGTATCATTTCGTTATTTTTGCTTCGAATTTTAGCCGTTTCGTCGATAGTGACGAAATCAGAATTGCAAGAAGGTATACTTTCAAAATGGCGTAGCTTTAGTCATCTAACAACATTCTGGCAAGGTAGGGCCTGTAGATCTTCAGGCGATTTACTGTATGGTAAAGCGAGCACCCAGTTTATCTTTGTCTTGCCGGAATATACGTTTGGTATCCGCCGGTTGTAAGAGCCGGATAAGTTGGCGGAGCGCACCAACTCATAAGACCGCGACGTAAGGAGGGTCGTTGGGCTGAGACTGGAAATCGCATATGGGTTATTATTTTTGGTCGTGGTTAGTTGTAATAATTGGCGTTGTGGTTATTACTTTTTCGATGTTGGCTCCTGGATTCTATTTCTATCTTTCTCTGGCTTTTGGAACTAATGTTAGTGGTTTATATGGATTAGAACTACCGAGTAATTTCAAGTTCGTCACTCATTGTAACTTTTTATGTAATTTCACACCGAATTGTAGCTGTCGTTATTGTTTGTCCTGTACTACTGCTCTTGTTATCATTACTACCAATAATGATGATGATAAGAGATACGACAGTGATGGCAGTGGTCATAATTTAATTATTATTCACGATAAGAAACATGCAATAATGATAAAGGTAATGAAATCAAACATAGAAAAAAATCATTAAGAATAAAAAAAAGATCGAAACTCGACCCTCACGATAAGAAACATTAAAGATAAAGGTAATGAAACCAAACAGAAAAAAAATCGTTAAGAATAAAAAAACAAAAAAACACCGAAACTCGACCCTCACGATAA
>NC_091581.1:3961411-3968911 GCF_042767895.1 Penaeus vannamei | reverse complement strand
AGAAAGAAAGAGGAGAAGGAGGAGAAAAAAAGGAAAATAAGCAGATAATGAAAATAAAAGAAGAAGGTGTGACGGGAGTATTTGGAATAAAGAAGGGAGGAAAAGAGGTCAGGAAAAGCAGACGGTAGCGTCGCGGGAGAAAGAAGGATGGTGACAGCAAAGAGAAGAAGGAAAGAAAACATAAAAAAAGAAAGGAAAAAAGAGAGAAAACAACCCCCCATCAAAAAAGGAAAATGCGACGACGATGGGTTATCAGTAATCAATGGGCACTTTTTTTTTTATTAATTAGAACGACTAATCTAATCACATTTAGAAATTGCTTTCCCCCCCAACCATCGCTGACACATGTTAACGGGGTTGCCAGGTGAAGGAAAACTATTATTTTTGTAGGCCTGATTAATTAAGAATTGGTTACAGTGTAAATCAAGCCAGTCGGAAGAATTACTCGCAACAAAATTGAAGAGAGAAGAAAGATGGAATTAACAGAGAGAGAGAGAAAGAGAGGGAGAAGAGAGAAGAGAACGTTTAAATCGATAACAGTCCCCCTCTCTGAGAAAAGAAAGTAAAAAGATATCTGAAAAAGATGGAAAAAAGAAATGGAAGAGAGAGAGGGAGGGAGAGAGAGAAAAAGAGAGAGGTGAACGGAGAGGGGGAGAGGGAGAGAGAGGGAGAGAGGGAGAGAGAGAGAGATGGAGAGAGGGAGAGAGAGAGAGAGATGGAGAGAGAGAGAGAGAGAGAGAGAGAGAGAGAGAGAGAGAAAGAGAAAGAGAAAGAGAGAAAGAAAGAAGAATAACGATGGAAAGAGAGAGAGAAACAATTTCAAAATCGATCCAAATATTTCCAAGCTTGATAGAAATTAAAAGAAATAAAAAAAAAATCGACCACAGTGCATCCGGAATGAGCGAGGTCAAGATCAGTCAGGTAAATGGTGGACAAACAGACTTAACACACGAGATCCCTGGCAAGCCTCTTGTCGACTGGCTTGATGGTCGGTCTTGCAGGCGCTTGCTTCTTGGTCTTGCGTGACGAGGAATCGTTTTAGTTATTTCATGGTTATTTTTTTTTATTTCGTTATTTTTATTTTTATGGGACTTGCGTGCCGAGGAATCGTTTTAGTTATTTCATGTTTTTATTTTATTTTTTTTCGATTTCGTTATTTTTATTTTTTATGGGACTTGCGTGCCGAGGAATCATTTTAGTTATTTCATGGTTATTTATTTATTTTTTTTTTATTTCGTTATTTTTATTTTTTATGGGACTTGCGTGCCGAGGAATCATTTTAGTTATTTCATGGTTATTTATTTATTTTTTTTTTTTGATTTCGTTATTTTTATTTTTTATGGGACTTGCGTGCCGAGGAATCATTTTAGTTATTTCATGGTTATTATTATTATTATTTTTTTTGATTTCGTTATTTTTATTTTCTATGGGAGTTTTTTTTTCGAGAGATTGTTTTCATTTTTTCATGTGATTTTTTTTTTATTCATGGAATTGTTTTCATTTTTTTCATGTGTTCGATTTCGTTATTTTTATTTTTTTTATGGTAGTTTTTTTTCGAGAAATTGTTTTGCATTTATTGATGTGTTTTTTATGTTTTTTTTCTTTTTTTTGATATTTCTATTCTTTATGTATTTTCAAGTGCCAGGTTTTATTCGCTTTGATTTTTATGGTCCGGTCTTTCCTCCTTGACTGACATTTTCAATTTTCTCTCCGTGTTTTTTTCAGTATTTTGTTTGTTTTTTAATCCTCGTTCTTGTTTCTGATGTTGTCGTTGTTGTCTGGTTAATGGGGATAATTTTGTTTGTTACTGTGGTTGTTATTAGCTATCGTCATCAAAAGGTATTGTTATTAATGTTATGGTATTACTTTTATCGTTATTATTGCCATCAGCTTAATCATTATCGTTATTATCATCAACACTGGTATCCTGTTCTTAGTAATCGCTAGCCATTTATATTTGAATTTTGTTTTGTTTTCTTTATCATGTAGTATTTATCCCTCAGTTCATGTCTTTTTGTTTCTCTTTATCTTCTTCCTCTCCTTTTTCTTTCTTTTCACTTCTCCACCTCTTCTTCTTCTTCTGTTTTTCATAATCGCTAGCCATTTGCATTAGAATTTTCTTTTGTTTTCTTTTGCATGGAGTATTTATCAGAGGTATTTCCTCCCTCAGTTCATGTTGTCATTTTGTTTCTCCTTATCTCCTTCCTCTCGTTTTTCTTTCTTTTCACTTCTCCACGTCTTCTTCGGGTCTTCTTCTTTCTTTGCCTTCTCTTTTATCCGTTTTCTTATTTTTTTCTTTTTTTTTCGTTTCCTTTGCATGTCTCACATAATCGTCTTCGTGTTCCTGATCTTTTCTTTCCTATCCTCTTTCATCTTCATTATCTCCTTCCTCGCAGCCATTTCATCTTCCAATTCATTATCATTTTAGTTATATCAGTATTCATCGTCTTCTTCATAGTCCTCATGATCATTTATTTTCTCTCTTTCTTCATCCTTTTCTTCGTCCTCTTCTCACAATCGTCTTCCCCCGCCTTCGCCTTGTTCATCGCCTTCTTATCCCAGTTCCTCAAGATTCCAATGACGTCCTCCATTCCTCCTTCGCTGCCTTGACCAGGAATTCGATGCGATTCCGACGAACTATGCCAACTGCGACCCCCTTTTTTTCCATTAATCCGTTATTCACTACTTTCCCTATTTTCCCCTTACTTATTCGGTTATTTCCTTCTTCTCTTCTCCCTGTCCCCCCTATTTTTCGTTTTTCCTTTTATTTGCTTTTCTCCTTTTCTCTCTATTATCTAGCCTTTCACCCTTCTTCCTTTTCCTGCTTCTCTCTCTCCATATCTTTTCTTTTGCCTTCCTTCTCCCCTCCTCCCTCATTTCCTCTAGCTCTCCTCCCTCCCTCTCCCCCTCCCCATCCCCTTCCCTTTCCTCTCCTCACCCCCTCCACTCACCCTCTTCCCGTCCCCGCTCCCCCTCTTCCCGTCCCCGCTCCCCCTCTTCCCCTCCCCGCTCCCCCTGCACCCCCTCCCCCTCTTCCCATGCACCCCCTCCCCCTCTTCCCCCCTCCCCCTCCCCCTCTCCCTCATCCCCTCCCCTCTTCCCTTCCCCACTCCCCTTCCTCTCCCCCCCCTCTTCCCCTCCCCGCTCCCCCTCTTCCCCTCCCCTTGCACCCCCTCCCCTTCCTCCCCCTCTTGCCCTTCCCCTCCCCCTCTTCCCCTCCCACTCCCCCTCTTTCCCTTCCTCCCCCCCACCCCCATCTTCCCCTTTACGCCCTTTGCTCAAGTTAGCCGGGATGTCTTGGGAGGCGTCCGGGGTCAGCCAGACAAGAAATCCTTTTTTTGGTCCGGTTGAGCGGGCGTATCCTTTGCGGGCGGCCGGTCATTGAGCCGGAAGGGACGCGTGAAGGACGAGGGAGTCCTGCACTATCCTCGCCCTCTCTCTCTCTCTCTCTCTCCTCCTCTTCTCCCTTCTCTCGTTGTTTCTCTTTTGATTTGGGGCTGCTGTTCCTTCTTTTCTACCTGCTTTTTTTTTTCTTCTTGTGATTCTGTATGCTTGTCTTTCTTGTTCGCTTTAGTTCCCCGTTTATTTTTTGAGTTTTTAATTTTTTCTTTGCCTATTTTTCGTCTTTCTTTTCCTCTTCTTTTCCTAACTCCTGTACCCCCCTTCCTGGTCTAGTTTTACTTGCCCTTACTATTCCTTCACCTCCTGTTCCTCTTTCTCCTTCTCCTCCTCCTCTTCTTCTTTTTCTTTTTCGTCTTCTTCTTCATCTTCTTCCCCCTCCTCCTACTCTTCTTCTTCTTCTTCTTCTTCTCCTTCTTCTCCTCCTCCTCCTCCCTCCTCCTTTTGTTCTTTTTCCCCTTCTTCTCCTCCCCCTCCTCCCTCCTCCTTTTGTTCTTTTTCCCTTTCTCCTCCTCCTCCTCCATCTTCTCCCCTCTTCCTCCTTCCCTTTACTCCTGCAGCTGTTCCCCTTCCTCCTTTCTCCTTACGAGTCGTTTGCTCCCGTGAGTGCGAGTTGTGACGAAAGGTAAAGAAATCGATACTCGCAAGAATCCAATATTTCCTATTTCCACTACTTTTCCTTTCCCTTTTCCGTCTTTTTTTTTCTTCTCTTTTTCTCTTGCGTTTCACACATTTCATTTTTTTTTATCCCTCGTCATGTCTTTCCGCAGCACCTATGGATATTTGTCAAGAGGGAGAGACAGAGACCGATAAAATCATTTAAGACGATGGTATGATACTTCCCCTCTGCCCTCCTCCTCTCCCCCCCTCCCCCCCTTGTTGGAAAACGCTCAGGTGTTAGTGCAAATATCGGAAACTCTAGGGAATTTCACGACGTTTTTGGGAGGGAGAGGGAGAGAGGGAGGAAGAGGGTGAGAGGGAGGAAGAGGGAGAGAGGAAGGAGGAGGGTGAGAGGGAGGAGGAGGGAGAGAGGAAGGAGGAGGGTAAGACGGAAGAGGAGGATGAGAGGGAGGAAGAGGGAGAGGAGGAGGAAGAGGGAGAGAGGGAGGAGGGGGGTGAGAGGAAGGGAGGAAGAGGGAGAGAGGGAGGAAGAGGGTGAGAGGAAGGAAGAGAGGGTGAGAGGGAGGAGGAGGGAGAGAGAGGAGGAAGAGGGTGAGAGGGAGGAAGAGGGTGAGAGGGAGGAAGAGGGTGAGAGGGAGGAGGGAGGGAGAGAGGGAGGAAGAGGGTGAGAGGGAGGAGGGAGGGAGAGAGGAAGGAAGAGGGTGAGAGGAAGGAAGAGGGTGAGAGGGAGGAGGAGGGAGAGAGGGAGGAAGAGGTTGAGAGGGGAGGAAGAGGGTGAGAGGGAGGAAGAGGGAGAGAGGGAGGAAGAGGGTGAGAGGGAGGAAGAGGGAGAGAGGAAGGAAGAGGGTGAGAAGGAGGAGGAGGGTGAGAGGGAGGAGGAGGGTGAGAGGAAGGAAGAGGGTGAGAAGGAGGAGGAGGGTGAGAGGGAGGAGGAGGGTGAGAGGGAGTGAAGAGGGTGAGAGGAGGAAGAGGGTGAGAGGAAGGAAGAGGGTGAGAGGGAGGAAGAGGGAGAGAGGAAGGGAAGGGAGAGGGAGGAAGAGGGAGAGAGGAAGGAAGAGGGTGAGAAGGAAGAAGGAGGGTGAGAGGGAGGAGGAGGGTGAGAGGGAGGAGGAGGGAGAGAGAGGGGAAGAGGGTGAGAGGAAGGAAGAAGAATGAGAGGAAGGAAGAGGGAGAGAGGAAGGAAGAGGGAGAGAGGGAGGAAGAGGGTGAGAGGGAGGAAGAGGGAGAGAGGGAGGAAGAGGGTGAGAGGGAGGAAGAGGGAGAGAGGAGGAATGGAGAGAGGAAGAGGGAGAGAGGGAGGAAGATGGAGAGAGAGGGAGGAAGAGGGTGAGAGGGAGGAAGAGGGTGAGAGGGAGGAAGAGGGAGAGAGGGAGGAAGAGGGAGAGAGGAAGGAAGAGGGTGAGAGGGAAGAGGAGGGTGAAGGAGGAGGAGGGTGAGAGGAGGGAGAGGGGGGAAGAGGGTGAGAGGAAGGAAGAGGGTGAGAGGAAGGAAGAGGAGAGAGGAAGGAAGAGGGAGGAAGAGGGTGAGAGGGAGGAAGAGGGAGAGAGGAAGGAAGAGGGTGAGAGGGAGGAAGAGGGTGAGAGGGAGGAAGAGCGTGAGAGGGAGGAAGAGGGCAAGAGGGAGGAAGAGAGTGAGAGGGAGGAAGAGGGAGAGAGGAAGGAAGAGGGTGAGAGGAAGGAAGAGGGTGAGAGGGAGGGAGAGGGAGAGAGGGAGGAAGAGGGTGAGAGGAAGGAAGAGGGAGAGAGGGAGGAAGAGGGCAAGAGGGAGGAAGAGGGTGAGAGGGAGGAAGAAAGAGAGAAGGAATTTTCGGCGATTTTTTTCGGATTTTTCAGATTTCGATAGGATCAAAGTTGCTGGCACTTATCCATTTCAAAGAAGTTCTTGGCACTTGTTGCAAATTTTATTTTTTTTATTTTCTGTTGGGAAGGATCAAGATTTTTGGGTTGAAGAATTAATAGAGTAATGGAGTTTGCCATGTGTGAAAGGGACATAAAAGTGACATGATATAGAAATTATATTTATGGAAATGTGTGAGATATTTTATACGGGAACACAGTATGTTATTTTAGATGATTAAAAATGGATGCAAATTTTTCGGTAGAATGCTGTTAGTATTTCCTATCATTAATTGAAAGTGAACCGAATTATTTTTTTAAGCGTAGAGGAAAGGTAGTTTTACGTTCGTCTGATTATTGTTATTACTATTGTTGTTATTATTATCATTATTATTAATGTTGTTTTTGTTGTCATCATCATCATCATCATCTTCATCATCATTTATGTTATCATTATTATTAGTGGTGGAAGTAGTAATATTAGTGTAGTGGAAAAAATAGTAGTAGTAGTAGGAGGAGGATATGGTCGAAAATAGTTCATTTTTTGTTTTTTAGAAAGATGACATTCCTCAGAAGACAGAAAAAGTATATTACGTCTAAAAGGGACACTCAAATATGCAACCCACACCCACCTTCAGAAACCACACAACCCGCACCCAAATTCAGAAACCACACAACCCACACCCAACTTCAGAAACCACACAACCCACACCCAACTTCAGAAACCACATAACCCCCACCCAAATTTAGACACCACACAACCCACACCCAACTTCACAAACCACACAACCCACACCCAGATTCAGAAGCGACACAACCCCCGCCCAACCCGCCAGGAAGCTCGCCCGGCGCCAGGGGGCCACAGGACGCCGCGTCGCCTCAAAACCGGGCGGAGGAGCCGGGCGACGGCGGCGAAATCCCCCCGGGGCGGAAGGGTGGATTCCTCTCCTCCTCCACACGAGGGAAGGACCAAGACAGATCGCGCCTGTCAAACGCCGGGAAGGGAGGGCCTCGCTCGGCTCACTTGCCTCACTCGCCTCACTGGGGCTGTCTGGTCTCGGGGATTTTTTTTTTCTTTTTTTTTTTTTGCTTTTTTGAGAGAGAGAGAGAGAGAGAGAGAGAGAGAGAGAGAGAGAGAGAGAGAGAGAGAGAGAGAGAGACAAACAGACAGACAGACAGACACAGACAGACAGACAGACAGACAGACAGACAGACATACAGACGTACAGACACACAGACTAACACAGAGAGAGAGAAAGAAATCGAAAAGGAAGGCAAGGTCTCAGATGCAGGTCCCCGCAGGATCCCGTACCGCCGCTCACCCCTTCCCTCCTCCTCCTCCCCCCTCCCTCCTCCCTCCTCCCTCCCCCTCCCTCCTCCTCCCCCTCTCCCTCCTCCTCCTCCTCCTCCTCCTCCTCCTCCTCCTCCTCCTCCTCCTCCTCCTCCTCCTCCTCCTCCTCCCCTCCCCTTCCCGCTCCTCCTCCTCCTCCTCCTCCTCCCCCTCCTCCCCCTCCCCCTCCCTCCTCCTCCTCCCCCTCCCCCTCCCCCTCCCGCGCCCTCCTCCTCCTCCTCTTCCTCCCCGCCCTCCTCCTCCCCCGCCCCTCCTCCTCCTCCTCCTCCCTCCCTCCCCCGCCCTCCTCCTCCT
>NC_091581.1:3933911-3936411 GCF_042767895.1 Penaeus vannamei | reverse complement strand
ATAAAGTAGAAATATTGATTTGAAGTGAGAAGAGCAATGAAGCAAAGCGGAAAGGAGAAAGAAACGAAGAGATTTAAAAGAAAGAAAGAGAGAAAGGAAAATGAAAGAAAATCTAATATATACTCTCGGAAACGCACAGTGGGAGATATGAATTAAATATGTAATAGACATAAATTAGATATATAGAGAGATATAAATTATAATTAGAGATATAAATCAATATTATTAGAGATATAAAGTAATATAATTAGAAATATAAATTAAATATATGATAGATATAAATTAGATATATAGAGAGATATAAATTCTAATTAGAGATATAAATTAATATAATTAGAGATATATATTCATATAATTAGAGATATAAATTAACACAATTAGAGATATAAATTGAATATATAATAGACATGAATTAGAGCTAAAATTAAAGAAGAGATCTTTAAAAAAAAAAGTCAAGTTACTGTCACCATTTTCCGACGGCGACGCTCCGCTGCTTCTAATGAAAGGGACGCAGATGAGTCTCGTTTATTGAGGATCTTGTCGGAGTGTTATGGCGCCCGCTGTGGGTGGTGGAGGTGGTGGGGGGTGGGGGCAGGGGGTGGAGTGGGAGAGTGGATGATGAAGGTGGTTGCAGACGTATCGGTGGTGGTGGTGGTGGGTAGGGGGGGTGGAGTGGTTGTAGTCGTATCGGTGGTTGGGGTGGTGGGGGGATGAAGGTGGTGGGGGTGGTGGGGATGGGGGGTGGGGGTGTGGGTGGTGGTGGTCGGGATGGGGGTGTTGGTGGTGACGGTGGGGGTAGGGATGGGGTGGTGAGGTGGGTGTGTGTGTGTGGGGGGGTTGCTTGTAGTGGTTGCAGTCGTATCGGTGGTGGTGGTGGAGATGGAGAGGGGGTGACGGTGGTGGGAGGTGGTGGTGGTGGGGGGTGGTGGAGGGGATGGGGGGAATGGTGGTGGTGGAGGTAGGGGGTGGGTTGGTGGTGGTGGTGACAGTGGGGGTGGTTGCAGTCGTATCGGTGATGGTGGTGGGGATGGGGGGTTGAGTGGTGGTGACGGTGGGAGGTGGTGTTTGGAATTGGTTGTAGTGGTAGCGATGGAGGAAGTGGTTGTGGTGGCGCTAGAGTTTGGTTGTTTTGTTATATTAATAAGTGGTGTCGCGTGAGAGGGGGAAAAGGAAAGTAAGAAAGTGGAAAAAATTGGAGAGAGAAAAAATTAAGTAGGAAACGTGAGGAAAGAAAATGAAAAGAGAAATGAAGTGGAAGAAGAAGGGTGAAAGAAATGAGAGGGGGCAGGGCTAATGGGAGATGAATGGATAGACAAAAGGAGGGAAAGTGATGATGAGGAGAAGAAAGGAGAGGAGAAGGAGGGGGACAAGGAGGACAAGATGGAGGAGGGGAGAGAGGTGAAGGAAGAAGAAGGAGAGGAGGAGGGGAGCAGGAGCAGGAAGAAGGAGTAAGAAGAGAAATAAGAAGAAGGAGGAGAAAGAGGAAAAGGATAAAGAGGAGGAAGAGGAAGAAGAAAAGGAGGGGGGAGAGGAATAAGAAAAAGAGGAGGAGGAAGAGGAATAAGAAAAAGAGGATGATGAAGAAGAAGAATAAAAAGAGTAGGAAGAGGAAGAAGAAAAGGAGGAGGAGGAAAAGGAGGGGGCGGGGAGCTGAGTGAGGGAGGCACGACGAGGTACCTCATGATCCCAGCGGTGGCGGCAAAGGTCATAGGTCAGCAGACAGGTACATCGGGGAGTGCTGCGTGTACACCAGCATCCCTCCCGTCCCACCCTCCTCCTCCTCCCTTCTCTCTCCATCATACATTTCCCCACTTCTCTCCCTCCTCCGCCACTTGGCCCTCTCCTCGCGCTCCTTCCTGGCCCCGCAGTGCCACACCCGCCCGTCTCCCCCTTCCCTCCCCCTCCCTCCCAAATACCTTTTTTCCTTCCTTCCCCTTTCACCTATCTCCCTTTTTCTCCCTTTTTCTCTCAGTTCGACTTTCGAGTTTTTCCTTTTTATTTTACCTTTTCCTTTCGTCTTTCTTTCCTCTTTCTCCCTTCACCCTTTTTACTTTTTCCTTTCGATTTTCCTCTTTTCTCATGTCTCCACTCATCCTTCTCCGCTCTTGTTTTTTTCTTTTTCGTCCTTCGCCCCTCTCTTAATTTTTTTACTTCTATCATTCTCCCGTCTCCTCTGACACTCCAAAAATCACCCTTCGCCCTTTGCTCGTCTCCTCTGACTGCCTCCCCTCCCCCTTCTCCCTCCACGTACTATACTTGGACCCCACCCCCCTCTCCCCCTTCTCCCTCTACCTCGTACTGTACTTGGACCCCCCTCCCCTTCCCACCCCTTTTTCCCTCCGCCTCGTACTATACTTTAAGGACCCCCGCCCCCTTCTCCCCCTTTTCTCTCCCCCTCGTACTGTACTAGGACCCCGCCCCCCCTCTCCCCCCTTCTCCCTCCCGCCTCGTATGCTGTACTTGGACCCCCCCCCCCCTTCTCCTGCCCTCTCCCTCGTAC
>NC_091581.1:3899267-3906767 GCF_042767895.1 Penaeus vannamei | reverse complement strand
AGTTGAATATTTGTAGCCTGGAAGTTCGCCCACATCAACTGCCAGCCGAAGTTGAATATTAGTAGCCTGGAAGTTCGCCCACATCAACTGCCAGCCGAAGTTGAATATTAGTAGCCCATATCAACTGCTGCCGAAGTTGACTATTTGTAGCCTGGAAGTTCGCCCACATCAACTGCCAGCCGAAGTGGAATACTTGTAGCCTGGAAGTTCGCCCACATCAACTGCCAGCCGAAGTTGAATATTAGTAGCCCATATCAACTGCCAGCCGAAGTTGAATATTAGTAGCCCATATCAACTGCTGCCGAAGTTGACTATTTGTAGCCTGGAAGTTCGCCCACATCAACTGCCAGCCGAAGTTGAGTATTAGTAGCCCATATCAACTGCCAGCCGAAGTTGAATATTAGTAGCCCATATCAACTGCTGCCGAAGTTGACTATTTGTAGCCTGGAAGTTCGCCCACATCAACTGCCAGCCGAAGTGGAATACTTGTAGCCTGGAAGTTCGCCCACATCAACTGCCAGCCGAAGTTGAATATTTGCAGCCTGGAAGTTCGCCCACATCAACTGCCAGCCGAAGTTGAATATTAGTAGCCCATATCAACTGCCAGCCGAAGTTGAATATTAGTAGCCCATATCAACTGCTGCCGAAGTTGACTATTTGTAGCCTGGAAGTTCGCCCACATCAACTGCCAGCCGAAGTTGAGTATTAGTAGCCCATATCAACTGCCAGCCGAAGTTGAATATTAGTAGCCCATATCAACTGCTGCCGAAGTTGACTATTTGTAGCCTGGAAGTTCGCCCACATCAACTGCCAGCCGAAGTGGAATACTTGTAGCCTGGAAGTTCGCCCACATCAACTGCCAGCCGAAGTTGACTATTTGTAGCCTGGAAGTTCGCCCACATCAACTGCCAGCCGAAGTTGAATATTAGTAGCCCATATCAACTGCCAGCCGAAGTTGAATATTAGTAGCCCATATCAACTGCTGCCGAAGTTGACTATTTGTAGCCTGGAAGTTCGCCCACATCAACTGCCAGCCGAAGTGGAATACTTGTAGCCTGGAAGTTCGCCCACATCAACTGCCAGCCGAAGTTGACTATTTGTAGCCTGGAAGTTCGCCCACATCAACTGCCAGCCGAAGTTGAGTATTTGTAGCCTGGAAGTTCGCCCACATCAACTGCCAGCCGAAGTTGAATGCTTGTAGCCTGGAAGTTCGCCCACATCAACTGCCAGCCGAAGTTGACTATTTGTAGCCTGGAAGTTCGTCCACATCAACTGCCAGCCGAAGTTGACTATTTGTAGCCTGGAAGTTCGTCCACATCAACTGCCAGCCGAAGTTGAGTATTTGTAGCCTGGAAGTTCGTCCACATCAACTGCCAGCCGAAGTTGACTATTTGTAGCCTGGAAGTTCGTCCACATCAACTGCCAGCCGAAGTTGACTATTTGTAGCCTGGAAGTTCGTCCACATCAACTGCCAGCCGAAGTTGAGTATTTGTAGCCTGGAAGTTCGCCCACATCAACTGCCAGCCGAAGTTGAATATTTGTAAGCCTGGAAGTTCGCCCACATCAACTGCCAGCCGAAGTTGACTATTTGTAGCCTGGAAGTTCGCCCACATCAACTGCCAGCCGAAGTTGAATACTTGTAGCCTGGAAGTTCGCCCACATCAACTGCTGCCGAAGTTGAATACTTGTAGCCTGGAAGTTCGCCCACATCAACTGCTGCCGAAGTTGAATATTTGCAGCCTGAAAGTTCGCCCACATCAACTGCTGCCGAAGTTGAATATTTGCAGCCTGGAAGTTCGCCCGCATCAACTGCCAGCCGAAGTTGAATACTTGTAGCCTGGAAGTTCGCCCACATCAACTGCTGCCGAAGTTGAATACTTGTAGCCTGGAAGTTCGCCCACATCAACTGCCAGCCGAAGTTGACTATTTGCAGCCTGGAAGTACGCCCACATCAACTGCCAGTCGAAGTTGAATACTTGTAGCTTGGAAGTTCGCCCACATCAACTGCCAGCCGAAGTTGAATACTTGTAGCCTGGAAGTTCGCCCACATCAACTGCTGCCGAAGTTGAATACTTGTAGCCTGGAAGTTCGCCCACATCAACTGCCAGCCGAAGTTGACTATTTGCAGCCTGGAAGTACGCCCACATCAACTGCCAGTCGAAGTTGAATACTTGTAGCTTGGAAGTTCGCCCACATCAACTGCCAGCCGAAGTTGAATACTTGTAGCCTGGAAGTTCGCCCACATCAACTGCCAGCCGAAGTTGAATATTAGTAGCCTGGAAGTTCGCCCACATCAACTGCCAGTCGAAGTTGAATACTTGTAGCCTGGAAGTTCGCCCACATCAACTGCCAGCCGAAGTTGAATACTTGTAGCCTGGAAGTTCGCCCACATCAACTGCCAGCCGAAGTTGAATATTTGCAGCCTGGAAGTTCGCCCACATCAACTGCCAGCCGAAGTTGACTATTTGTAGCCTGGAAGTTCGCCCACATCAACTGCCAGCCGAAGTTGACTATTTGTAGCCTGGAAGTTCGCCCACATCAACTGCCAGCCGAAGTTGAATACTTGTAGCCTGGAAGTTCGCCCACATCAACTTCCAGCCGAAGTTGAATACTTGTAGCCTGGAAGTTCGCCCACATCAACTGCCAGCCGAAGTTGAATATTTGCAGCCTGGAAGTTCGCCCACATCAACTGCCAGCCGAAGTTGACTATTTGTAGCCTGGAAGTTCGCCCACATCAACTGCCAGCCGAAGTTGACTATTTGTAGCCTGGAAGTTCGCCCACATCAACTGCCAGCCGAAGTGGAATACTTGTAGCCTGGAAGTTCGCCCACATCAACTGCTGCCGAAGTTGACTATTTGTAGCCTGGAAGTTCGCCCACATCAACTGCCAGCCGAAGTTGAATACTTGTAGCCTGGAAGTTCGCCCACATCAACTGCCAGCCGAAGTTGAATACTTGTAGCCTGGAAGTTCGCCCACATCAACTGCCAGCCGAAGTGGAATACTTGTAGCCTGGAAGTTCGCCCACATCAACTGCCAGCCGAAGTTGAATACTTGTAGCCTGGAAGTTCGTCCACATCAACTGCCAGCCGAAGTTGAATATTAGTAGCCCATATCATCTGCTGCCGAAGTTGAGTATTTGTAACCTGGAAGTTCGCCCACATCAACTGCCAGCCGAAGTTGAATACTTGTAGCCTGGAAGTTCGTCCACATCAACTGCCAGCCGAAGTTGAATATTAGTAGCCCATATCATCTGCTGCCGAAGTTGAGTATTTGTAACCTGGAAGTTCGTCCACATCAACTGCCAGCCGAAGTTGAATATTAGTAGCCCATATCAACTGCCAGCCGAAGTTGAATATTAGTAGCCCATATCAACTGCTGCCGAAGTTGAATATTTGTAGCCTGGAAGTTCGCCCACATCAACTGCCAGCCGAAGTTGAATACTTGTAGCCTGGAAGTTCGTCCACATCAACTGCCAGCCGAAGTTGAATATTAGTAGCCCATATCATCTGCTGCCGAAGTTGAGTATTTGTAACCTGGAAGTTCGTCCACATCAACTGCCAGCCGAAGTTGAATATTAGTAGCCCATATCAACTGCCAGCCGAAGTTGAATATTAGTAGCCCATATCAACTGCTGCCGAAGTTGAATATTTGTAGCCTGGAAGTTCGCCCACATCAACTGCCAGCCGAAGTTGAATATTAGTAGCCCATATCAACTGCTGCCGAAGTTGAATATTTGTAGCCTGGAAGTTCGCCCACATCAACTGCCAGCCGAAGTTGAATATTAGTAGCCCATATCAACTGCTGCCGAAGTCGAGTATTTGTAGCCTGGAAGTTCGCCCACATCAACTGCCAGCCGAAGTTGAATATTTGTAGCCTGGAAGTTCGCCCACATCAACTGCCAGCCGAAGTTGAATATTAGTAGCCCATATCAACTGCTGCCGAAGTTGAATATTTGTAGCCTGGAAGTTCGCCCACATCAACTGCCAGCCGAAGTTGAATATTAGTAGCCCATATCAACTGCTGCCGAAGTTGAATATTTGTAGCCTGGAAGTTCGCCCACATCAACTGCCAGCCGAAGTTGAATATTAGTAGCCCATATCAACTGCTGCCGAAGTCGAGTATTTGTAGCCTGGAAGTTCGCCCACATCAACTGCCAGCCGAAGTTGACTATTTGTAGCCTGGAAGTTCGCCCACATCAACTGCCAGCCGAAGTTGAATATTTGTAGCCTGGAAGTTCGCCCACATCAACTGCCAGCCGAAGTGGAACATTAGTAGCCCATATCAACTGCTGCCGAAGTTGAATATTTGTAGCCTGGAAGTTCGCCCTCATCAACTGCCAGCCGAAGTTGAATATTTGTAGCCCATATCAACTGCTGCCGAAGTTGAATATCTGTAGCCTGGAAGTTCGCCCTCATCAACTGCCAGCCGAAGTTGAATATTTGTAGCCCATATCAACTGCTGCCGAAGTTGAATATTTGTAGCCTGGAAGTTCGCCCTCATCAACTGCCAGCCGAAGTTGAATATTTGTAGCCCATATCAACTGCTGCCGAAGTTGAATATCTGTAGCCTGGAAGTTCGCCCACATCAACTGCCAGCCTCCGACACTCGGGTAAATGAAGGTCGATGTTATGCCATCACGAAGACTGAGTGAAGTATCTCATTCACCTTGGGTGGCTCTTTACAAAGGACTACGATTATTGTCATTATGATTATTTTTTTGTTGTTATTATTATGATCATTGTTATTGTTTTGTTATTATTATTATGAGCATTGTTATTGTTTTGTTGTTATTATTATGAGCATCGTCATTGTCTTTTTTATCATTACTTTTTTCGTTATCATTTTCATGACTATTATTATTTTTTATGATTATTACTATTGTTGTATAATTGGTTTTATCATCGCTCCCTGTAGTCTAGTAGGTCCCCCTAATTCTCTAATATCGGAATGAGAAATTATTCAATCTCTTATTCCAGAGAAGTGAAAACGATAACGAAATTATTCCTAAACCAGTGATGAAAGGATTTCCGGAAAGGTAAACGGTCTTGCCGGTTGATTCCAGGGAGTTCAGTTCTTGTGCTTTCGCCTGCAAGCGGCAACCCATTTCTGTCGCCGTGCAGGATCATTACTGGGAAGGAGGAGGAGGAGGAGGAAGAAGAAGAAGAAGAAGAAGAGGAAGAGGAAGAGGGAGAGGGAGAGGGAGAGGGAGAGGGAGAGGGAGAGGGAAGAGGAAGAGGAAGAGGAAGAGGAAGAGGAGGAGGAAGAAGGAGAAGGAAGAGGAAGAGGAAGAGGAAGAAGGAGAAGAGGAGGGAGAAGAAGAAGAAGAAGAGGAGGTAGAAGAAGAGGAGGGAGAAGATGAAGAGGAAGGAGATGAGGAAGAAGAAGAAGAGGAAGAGGAAGAAGAGGAAGAGGAAGAAGAAGAAGAAGAAGAAGAAGAAGAAGAAGAAGAAGAAGAAAAAAACTGTCTTACATCTTATTGTGATTTGCGCAACCCAATGCTGCACAACTTAGGGGCATCTCGGAAGGAATAAACAAGAAATACAAGAAATAATCGGAGAATCTGTGTTACACAATAAAAATAATCAGAAAATAATCAGATAAGAAATAATAAATAATAATAAGAAATAATCAGAGAATCTGCGTTACATAACTTGCAGTGAAGTGAAGCGCGCCTTCGGATTTGTGTTCATTGCAGCTGTTGTTTCCTTGCAACAACAGTGGCGACGCGCGCGCAGATGGGATCTATGTATTGTCGGTTTTGGAAGTGTCAGGTTTTGGATTTTTGGTTTTTGAATTGTGTGGATTAGTAGTCCCGGTGGTGTGTGTCCTATTGGGAGATTTATGTGTTTTTTTCCCAATCATGGAGGTGACAGGAAAATGACTGGAGATTTATTTGGTTTTCCCAATCATGGAGGTGACAGTAAAGTGACGGGATATTTATGTGGTTTTCCCAATCATGGAGGTGACAGTAAAATGACGGGAGATTTATATGGTTTTCCCAATCATGGAGGTGACAGGAAAATGACGGGATATTTATGTGGTTTTCCCAATCATGGAGGTGACAGTAAAATGACGAGAGATTTATGTGTTTTTTCCCAATCATGGAGGTGACGGTAAAATGATGGGAGATTTATGTGGTTTTTCCCAATCATAAAGGTGACGGTAAAATGACTGTGAGTTATTTTTGTTGTTGCTAATGTTGTTTGTGTAGGTATTTTGTCTTGTTCTTCTTTTTATCATCATATCGTCATTCAGTTTTATCATTATAAACATCGTCATTATCATTTTTGATATCATCATCGTCGTCATAAAGTTGTATAATCATCATTATGGTCATTATGATTATTTTTTATTATATCTATTATTGTTTTATTATAATTATTATCATTGGTAATGCAATCATTATTGTTATCATGATTATTGTTTTGTTGTTATCATTATGAGCATTATTACTGCCTTTTATTATCATCATTACTGTTATCGTTATCATTTTCATGACTTATTATTTTTTATGATTATTACTATTGTTGTATAATTGGCTTTATCATCGTTTTTATCATCCTCATTACTGAATTTCTTCGTTCATCCTGTTTCGATTACTCTTAAGATAACTAAAATCATTACCGTGTTTTTTTTTTTTTTTTTTTTTTTTTTTTACATTATCAAGAGTCTTATCCTCACGATAAAAAAGTGATAACAACGCCTCTCCCCTTTCTCCTTGCAGGTACACAGGGAGGCTGGGACGCGTCTGTGTAGCCAGGTGGGTTAAGTGGGTCTGGACTCGCCTTATGGAAGAGGCCGACGTAAACTAAGGCGAGGATTGTTTTCATTATCGTTGCGTGCTTGCTGTGCCCGGCGGAGAGTACGCTGTATGGTGGTTTTGTTGGGAACACGCGAGACGCATTCTTGATTCCGGTGTGTCGGGATTTTGGCGTGTGGGGGTGTGTGTGTATGCGTATCTGTATGATAGGGTGGGTGTGTGTCGGGTCTTTGGCGTGTGGGGGTGTTTGTGTGTGTGTGTGTATGCGTATCTGTATGATAGGGTGGGTGTACTCGGATTATGTACATACATATGCACGTACGCGCGCGCAAAGACATGCACGCACAAAGACAGACGTACACGCACACACCCACGTTTTTCCATTAATTTGTTTTCAATAGCAACAGGTAAATAGCGAGACGAGGAGAGATAAACGAGAACAGGTGGTCTCGAGTTTCTTTCTTTCTTTTTCCACTTGATTTCTCTCATTCTACATGATGCATACATGTACGCACGCACACACACACACGTAAGACGTCCATCCCATTCCGCCACACTCGCATTTTGTTTTATACCCTACGCCCCTCCCCCCCCTCTTTAGACTCGGATCCTGACCCCTATCATCTATCCCCAACAACACCCCTTCCCCTCCCCTTCCCCCATACCCTCACATCCTGCAATGACCCATTCTGACATCCTTCTCCAAACCTTCATACTCTCCTCCCCAACAACATCCGCT